>NW_027280040.1:0-259244 GCF_046629955.1 Centroberyx affinis
CCAACTCAATGTGTTGACCATTTCTGGTAACAATTTTATCGGACAATACTGATCTTACTGTTACTTTAAGTAGTAAAGAACATAAGTTTTGTTTTGTCTGCATTTAGAACAAGTTGCAGTTGACAAAGCTGTTCTTGTAAATGACAGTGTCATCAGCGTAGAAATGAAAGGCTGCGTTTGGAATATTCTGTCCAAGACAATTTATGTATATAGTAAATAATAGTGGGCCCAGAACCGAATCTTGTGGGACCCCCTTGTGGACTTGCAGTACCTCTGAGGTAGCACCCTCTAACTGAATAGCCTGGGTTCTGTCTGTGAGATAGTTTGCAATCCACCCAACTGCATGTTCAGAAAAACCAATAGCTGTAAGACGTCCAACCTGTTAAGCCCGACGGACTCGGTTCCGGGTCCACCCCACCCCCCCAGTTATGAAAAATCACGATGGAAGATGGTCTATTAATAGAAGATATGAATGTTATACTGTTTTGAAAACACGGGGTCTTCAGCTCTCAGAATCTGTAAACCAATTGTATGTTGACCAAACTATGTCTTATTACTAAGTATTTTAACAATTAAGTCTTACAAATATAAACTTCGTAAATATAAGAGCAAGTTGTGATCAAAAGATCGGGCATAATTTTCTCTTCAGTCTACAATAACATGCTTGGTATCACTGAAAATTCCGAGCTTTCCAATGACAGTAAACGCCCCGCAAAATGGAACGATCCATGTCCGCCATTTCGGGGGAAATGTAGCACTCAAACTTCACATTTTACAGTCATACTGACAAAAATCTATGTTCTTGCCAAAATATTTCACCAAGGCTTATGTTATTTTCGCCAAAAACGGCAGATATTAGTTACTTACGTTTCTACCGTAAGTCTGGACCCACCGGGGAATCATAGCGATCATCAGGGGGGATTCCCCAGCCATTTCAGTCCAGACAGACAGGAACTCTATGGTGGGAGCTGTGGCTCTTCGTCGCCATCTGGTGGCTGTGTCGAAGTACTGACACCAATGAGCCTTATACCATTCTCTTCTTCTGACTCAGACGAAACTGAGGATACCTCACACAGCACTGAGGACCCTTGCTTTCTCCATTAATCTGCCTGTATAGCATGGAGCTCTTCAGTCATATATGAATATTGATAATAATCATTGTGTTTATTACTATTTCAATGTTTTTGGGAGATGTATGATATTTGGAACATGGCTATATGGAAATAAATAGTGTCTTGAAGTAAAACTCCCAGTACACAGTCAACATGTAAACAGTAAACATGGCCAAAAGATGGAGACCGCCTGAGTATATCTTTATATTAATTGTATCATAAATGTTGTATTTAGTGTATTGTCATCAAATTTACAGTTACAGTTGTAGTCAAAGACTAGGAGAAGACATTCAGTTGCATTATTATCCATGCGATCTTGGTTATAATGGTGATATTGCCTTAAAATTTAGAATTATATACTAGGCGAGGATCAAAATCTTATTTTTTCCTTTATTGCATCTCCATTTACTCTGGAATGGTAATAGATATAGGTTTACTTACAATGGATTCATATTCCTTAGCTTCTTACCTATCAAAGGAGACCAGAAATATGCATATAGGCCTTATGGTTGAGGAGCTATTCCTGATTCATTTGGGGTATATTATTTTAGACGTTTTTTCCTAGGGATAGGGCTAGGGCTTAACAGGTTTTAAAGTATTGTGATCAATGGTATCAAAGGTCTTAGAGAGGTCTATAAAAAGAGAAAGACAGCACTGCTTGTTATCTAGGGCTTCAGTTATATCGTTTATGACCTTCATGGCAGCAGTAATAGTACTATGTTTTTTGCGGAATCCTGACTGAAATGTAGACAGTATAGAGTTGGTAGCCAGGTATTCTTTTTTGTTCACTGACCAGGAATTCAAGCACCTTAGCTAAAACAGAGAGTTTAGAGATTGGTCTATAATTATTTAATAATAAATAATAACAAAGGCAGTTTTCCAGTCCTTGGGGATTTTATTTGTTGACAAGGTAAGATTAAAAATGTGACACAGTAGTTCAGCTATAAATTCTGATGCCAATTTTAAAAAGACAGGCTTAGTTATCTGGACCAAGTGGTTTTCTATGATTAAGTTCTTTTAGAGCTCTAATGACCTCTGTTGTGGTAAAGGGGGTAAAGTTAAAGACCTGAATATTGCCAGTGGCCCTGTCATTAATTGGAGATACTCTAGGGGAATTTTCAGAGTTAAACAAGAAACCAGAGGAAATAAAATGATTATTAAAATAATTTAACATTTCTGTCTTGTCAGTTACCCTGAGACCATCAATGAGTATACTGGGTGGAAGATTAATTGAGTTACAGCTAGCAGACAATGATTTAATGGTTTTCCAGAATTTCTTTGGATTTTTGAGGCTTTCTGTAATCATGGACAAGTAAAATTCTGCCTTTGCTTTTCGGAGGGGAGAGGTAAATTTATTTCTCAATTGTCTAAAATAAAGCCAGTCAGCCGCTATTCCTGACTTACGTGCCCTGGCCCATGCTGAGTTACGTTTATGAAGTACTTCTGATAGCTCGGTTGTAAACCAAGGATTATCACGCCCTTTTATTCTAAATTTGCGGAGGAGGGCGTGTTTGTTTACAATATCAATGAAGCTTTCATGGAAATAATTCCAGGCCAGTTCAACGTCATCAAAATAGGCAATTCGAGTGCACGTGAAGAGACAGTGTCAGGATTCCACATGACACTAGGTATTAGAGAAATGTTGCAGAGGAGTTCAGGTGATGTAGGGTACAGGGCTATTTTCAGATTTTTAGAAAACACAGGAATTAATAGTAGAATATAATAAAGTATAGTAACCATTCTGATCCACACTCCAATCCAGAAGGTGGCAGTAATGCACCTAAAAGCTGTTTGCCAACCGCCATTAAACAACAAAAGAAGAAGAGGAAGTTTCTTTCTTCTGCAGTTTTTCTGGACTCTTGTTTTCACTAGCAGCTGCAGTTTTTCTGGACTCTTGCTTCATGTTTGCTGGTTTACTCCTTCCTGTGCGTCCATGAGAATGTGAGTACTCAGTAATATTGTTGTGTAAATTATGTGTCATTTAATAAAAGAGCAGTCATTTCTACATGTAACCTGATTCTATCCTGTTCTTTGCATCTGAGGGAAGGGTTGGCAGGGGGATGGGAGGGGGAAGTGGCGCAAAATTAACAGCCAAGGAACTGGTACTTCAGGCTCAAACCCGGGCCTAGCCCAGCTGTCCTGGCTTAGTTGTGGCTTGCCGGACTCGGTCCGAATCAGTTGGGCCGCACTTCAGCCGTATCTCTCAGCTGAGTCTGGGCCGAGTCTTTGCCAGACTCGGGCCAGAACTATAAACCACTGATGAGACGGCCGTGGTTTTCCATAAATTCAATTCAATTCGATTTAATTAAATTCAGTAAAAATATATAATAAATCTAATGAGGTGTTTGGATGTTTCATTCATTCTGCAGTAAAACATGACCCATTTTGAAATCTCATGTAAATCTCATGGGACGAGGTCACGTGACCCAGAAGTAAGATAGCTACAGAGAAGAGGCTGGATGAAGTGGAAAACACAATCTCTGCCCCGAGGACAGGTATAACTCTCAAAGTACCCAGCTCTCCATCGTGAAGAAAACAATAGATCAGTTACGGTTGAAAGTCGATGACTTGGAGAACCGCGGTCAGCGCAAAAACATTAAGATTGTGAATCTAGCCGAAAATGCTGAGGGTATAGCACCCCGCTCATTAAAGTTATTCAGGATATGCTACCACACTGGCTGGATCTCCCTGCAGAAATTCCCCCGTTGGACATCAAACGCGCCCACAGATCCCTTGCCCCTGCTCCAAGCCATAATAGCTCACCTAGAAGCATACTGGTGCGCTTTCTGCGTTATTCCCGTTATAAACTGTTTTGAGAGCTGCGATGAAGAAGCGTAATATAACTCATGACGGATCATGCCTATGGTTCTACTCGGATCTATCTGCTGAGGTTCTACGAAAAAGTTTGATACAGTGGGGAAGGCTATGGCTCATCGCAACATGTACTGGGGATGGATAGACTTTCTCCCTGACCAGACGCTCTCTGCTTTGCTCCTTGCCGGCTTATCTATTTTCAGCAATATTTTCCTGTTTTTTCCTGTTTTTCCCCGCTGACCAACTATTTTTAAGTAGTTTTTCTGTTGCTATTCTTTTTTATCTTTTATTTATTTATTTTTTATTGTTACTGTGGGAAAATGCCGATGGTTAAAGTCAGTGACTCTTCCTCCTGCTCTGACTGTGCTGGCTGCCTTCGGTTATCACAGCAAATTACTGAACTGGAAGGAAGGATTATTACACTTTACCAAATCAACCAGGATGAGCAGCTCATTGACACGCTGTTCGAGTCATCAGCCCGCATTACCCATACTACGGACCTAGCTGACACTCTCCCCTGGCTTGACCCAACCGCAAATGGACCAGCCGTGGAAGCATCCCCTCCGCCACTCACTACAGACACCATCTCCGACCCGCAAGGTGGACTGGCCCCGGAGGCATCCCCACCGCTACTCGCCACAGATATGGGCTACTGGCACAGCAAGGGTGCTAGACCAAAAGTCTCTACTCCTGGTGAGCTGTGGTCGGACGTTGTCCGCCGTAGGGGCAGCGGAGGAAACAATAACAAAAACAAGAGGAAACCCCAATACTCTCCCCAATACACTCCCCGGCCAGGACTACAACTGGAGAACAGGTACAAAATACTCAGTGAGCCGGATCCAGTGACTGCTAATGCTAATGACGGCACTTCCATGATGCAGCCCAGTACTAGCCGCAGAGCTAATGCTAATGCTAATGCCAGCACTGGTCCCAGTGCTAACAGTAATGCTACCCCCAGGCACTCAACACCGCCGGCTACCTCCAGGCGGAAAATGTGGCCTGCTAATCAACATGCTAGGCCGAGGGCCAGAAGAAATGTTGCTAATTCCACAGCTGATAAGCCGAGGGCCAGAAGAAATATTGCTAATTCCTCAGCTGATAAGTCAGACACTATTCTGATTGGGGACTCTATAACCAAGCATGTAAGAATGGCAAAGACTGAAAATCTAACTATGGATGACACATCTGTCAGAGAGCTAACAGGGCTGTTGCCAGTTATCCTCTCTACACATCCAAGTAACATGAGGATTATTATTCACACTGGGTCTTTTGACATTCTGCGAGGGAAAACTGGCTCTGAGATCCTGAAAAAAGACTTTTGCCTGCTACTGGAGAAGCTGAGTGACTGTCAATCACAACATCTATTCATTTCAGGCCCCATTCCAACCTTGGGGAAAGGAATCGAATCTTTCAGCAGACTCGTTGCCCTGAATACATGGCTGACATCGGCGTGCCTCACCCATGGGATAAAGTTTATTGACAATTTCGATATCTTTTGGAACTGTAAAGACCGCTTTATGCCTGATGGGATTCATCCAAGCATCACTGGTTCCAGATTACTCGGCGCCAATCTACGTCATGCTCTTGGGATGCCACACCAAAACAAGAATGCTCAGATAAGCACGAAGGACAAGGACTGCACACACAGGCAGACAGCCTGTATCTCTCCCCCCTCACCTGACCCTCTGCTCCACATCACCCAAGGCACTCAGAGGAGGTCTCTGTCCCCATCAGGGATCCAACGCCCCCCCCTCCCCCCGTCCACCACACTCACCAATCAAGGAGTTAGTTAAAGCTGCCACGCTGAAGCTCAGTCAAATTGATGAACTATTAAACAGCAATAACCACAGACATCATCGATCAGGTGTCTGTCAGAGATGAGACAGACCCCATGCCGCTTCCTTAAACATACCGGTGATCTTAAATAGCCGGTGGCATGGTCAAACCATTCGTAGCAATCACAGACCATCTGGTACCTGTCTCAGTAATCTTAAATTTGTCAGTGTTCAGCCACAACCAGTTTCCTTTCCTGTCACAGAATCCCTACAGCTGAAATTAGCTCTTTTTAATGTCAGATCACTGGCTAACAAATCCTTTTTGGTTAATGATCTGATAATTGAAAGGAATTTGCATCTAATGTTTTTATTTGAGACGTGGCTAAACAGCACTACTGGTGTAGCAACACTGATAGAGGCTTGTCCTCCAAACTATCATTTTTATCAGTCAGTCAGACAGAACAGGAAAGGAGGCGGGATTGCAGCCATTTTTTCTACACAGTTTGTGTGTAATGACATTGACCTGGGTGAATTTACATCATTTGAATATCTTGCTCTTGAGCTCAAAACAGAATCATCAGTGCTCATCATTACATTGTATCGGCCACCAAGATATTCATCGCTGTTTCTGCAGGAATTCTCAGAGCTGATCTCACTTGGTATCACTAGATATGACAGATTAATCCTGAATGGAGACCTGAATATTCATATCAACAAAAAAAATGACTCCAAAGCGATGGAGCTTGTGAATTTACTGGACAGCTTTGAACTTACCCAACATGTAAATGAACCCACTCATCAGCATGGTAACATTCTAGACTTGGTAATAACAACAGGGTTAAACATTGACAGGGTTTCAGTATTAGAATTACCTATTTCTGACCATCACTGTGTGTTTTTTGATGCCAGCCTAATCTTAACAAAGACTAAAAGGGAATTTTTGGTTCAAAAGAGATTCCTAGATAGCAAGGCTGAAGCAAAGTTCTCTAATATTATGAAATCATTTGAGTCATACAGCACTGACTGCTCTTTAAATGACATGGTTGAAAATTTCAACAATACCTTGTCATCTGCTTTAAATACTGTTGCTCCACTAAAGGTTAAAAAGAGGTCGACTGACAGAATCTCCCCATGGTTAAACAATAACAGTGTTAATGAGATTAAGAGAATCTGTCGAGCAGCCGAAAGAAAATGGAGGAAAACCAGGCTCACAGTTCACTGTAATATATACAAAGAAGCCATGACTGTCTATAACAAAGCAATACGTCTAGCAAGAAAAGATTACTTTTCCAAGATTATTACAGAGAATGCTGGAAACTCTAGAATATTATTCTCCACTATTGACCAGCTACTCAACACTGCCCCCACTCGTCTGCAGTTCTCTGCATCAAATTGTGAAGAACTTGCATTGTTCTTCAATAACAAAATAACTTCAATTAGAACCAGCATTGCTGCTGATGTAAACACAGATGACCTCAGCAAACCCGGTAAAAAAGATGTAACCATGGGAAAATTCACTTGTATTACATTAACTGAGCTTTGCAAGACTGTCACCGAGTGTAACTCCTCCACCTCATGTATTGACCCTGTACCTACAGCATTTTTTAAGCGGGTGTTCGACAGTGTTTCAAGTCATGCCCTGAAGATTATAAATACATCCCTTCAAACAGGCATCTTCCCAGATGCCTTCAAAACAGCTGTTGTAAAACCCTTACTAAAGAAACCCAACCTAGATGGTAATGCACTGACCAACTACAGGCCGATATCCAACCTTCCATTCATTAGTAAGATACTTGAAAAGGTAGTTTCAGTGCAAATAAACTCCTTTCTTAAAGAAAATAATATCCTGGAGGAATTTCAATCAGGCTTTAGAACATACCACAGCACTGAAACTGCTCTTACTAAAATAATCAGCGACCTCAGACTAAACTCTAATGAAAATAAGGTCTCAATTCTTGTCCTCTTAGACCTAAGTGCAGCATTTGATACGATTGACCATGATATCTTAATCAATCGTCTTGAAAAGTTGGTTGGTCTTTCTGACTGTGTGTTAAACTGGTTCAAAACTTACATCAAAGGGAGAAAGTTTTACGTCAGTCTTGGAGATCATGTGTCTGAGAAAAATGACATCTGCTTTGGGGTTGCACAAGGGAGCTGCCTTGGTCCATTATTATTCTCACTATACATGCTGCCACTTGGTGACATCATTAGAGAGCACAATGTATGTTTCCATAGTTATGCGGATGACGCGCAACTGTACGTCTCTGCTGAACCAAATGATGCTGCAGCTATAAACTCCATTACTACATGTCTTTTGGCAATAAATAAATGGATGAGCAAAAAATGTGGTAACACTTTATAATAACCATCATTAATAAATGGTAAATTGATAGTTAATTAAACTTTAGTTCATAGTTATTTTACTGTTAACAAACAATGAAATGATCATTAATAATGTTTACTAATTATTAGTAATGCTATAATTTATGTTATTTTATCATTCGTTTGTGTAATATAAAATCATTTGTTTATAAATTATATATTGTATCCTAGCTTTTTACCCTTTTTACCGTCTCATCAGCTATGATACAATATATCATTTATATTACACAAACTAATGATAAAATAACATAAATTATAGCATTACTAATAATTAGTAAACATTATTAATGATCATTTCATTGTTTGTTAACAGTAAAATAACTATGAACTAAAGTTTAATTAACTATCAATTTACCATTTATTAATGATGGTTATTATAAAGTGTTACCAAAAATGTTTAAAGTTAAACGAGGACAAAACTGAAATCCTACTAGTCGGCCCTAAAACAAAAAGGGAAATGCTGTTTAATAATCTGGGAACACTTAAATCTTACAAGTTACAAGTCTTGGTGTTATCCTAGATTCAGATCTAAGCTTCAAGTCCCACATTAACAAGGTGACAAAAACATCATTTTTCCACCTTAGAAACATAGCTAAAGTACGACCATTTATAAATCAAAAAGATGCTGAAAAATTGATTCATGCCTTTATTTCAAGCCGACTCGATTACTGTAACGCACTTTTTACTGGTCTCCCGAAAAAAAACACTGAGAGACTTCAGCTTATTCAAAACTCTGCAGCTCGGCTATTAACCAGAACCAAGAGGAGAGAGCACATTAGTCCAGTTTTAGCTGCTCTACACTGGCTTCCTGTAACATTTAGAATTGATTTTAAGGTCCTCCTCCTTATATACAAAGCCCTTAATGGGCTAGGACCAAGCTACATTTCTAACTCCCTTGTTCACTACTTGCCTTCAAGAACACTGCGATCATCTGCTGCTGGTTTATTGGAGGTTCCCAGCAACAGCCGAAAGAAAATCGGGGATGCAGCCTTTGTCAATTACGCCCCAAAGCTCTGGAACACACTGCCTATAGATATCAGGGAAGCCAGCTCACTAAGTATTTTTAAAAGAAAGCTAAAAACGTATCTCTTCCCTTTAGCCTTTAACTAGCTACGACTTTCCTGATACAGGCCTTAAACTTTTTTTTTTTTTTACACTTTGCTTCGCACTTATGCACTGCTGCACTTCTTTTAAAACGCGAATGTCTGTCTGACTGACTGACTGAGTGACTGAGTGATCAAGTTACACCATTGGTCGGCCGTGGCACGTGGCACATCATAGCGTCACAGAGCCAGAAATTTAAGTTTCGTTTTCTCCGCCGTCTAGTTTCTCCGCTGAGATCAGGAGCCCGTTTCTCCCACACAGTAAGCGGGCTGACCAATATCATGCATGTAAGCTGAAGCTAAAGTAGAATCTATACAATTATATCATATCACCGTTTATGTCGATGCATATGCGCGAGCTCAGTCCACCTGAAGTCCTCTGTTCTGTCGGGGGAGAGAGACACACAAACAAGCATGGAGGTTTCATCACGCCGAGGGCTTATTGCCGACCTTCCCGAAGTTTCCTGGGGCCACGGTTCCGGCCAGTGCCACTAGCTGGGGCATTTCGGCCGGGGCCCCCGGTGTCCGGCGAACACATTTTCGGCACCGACGGGTAACAGAGCGCCTGGCGCTTGGATCGGCAGGATCAATGCGGGCCGTGGGTGAAGACGACAGCGGTGGAGGGAGAGACGGGACGCGCTGGAACGATCAGTATGGATGTATGGACTATTATTCTGTATTAGCAGTCTACAGCCAGGGGTTAAAGTGGGCCGGAACGATCCGGAACGGCGTTCCGGCACCTTCGATTAATAAGTAAATAAATCTGATTGGCAGTTTCATACATAATAATGACAAGCGAGTTCACAGGGCTGCCAACTCTCACGCATTGACCGAGAGACTCACGCAATTGATAACGTCGCGACGTGAAAAAAGGAAACTGACAGCAGGACAGACGAGACAGAGCAGCACAGCGCAGCAGCGAGTTATTCAGACCATCAGAATAGCGAGAAATATACACAAATTGTTATATTATATTATTATATATATTATATTATTATATTATTATTATATTGTAATTTATTCCCATGCATGCTACTCAGAGTAATCTCAGTCAGCGGCTCTTCAGCGTCTCTCCCTCTCCTCTCGCGCCGTGCGCACGCAGGCAGGAGTGAGAGTGAGTTGCTATGGTTACGGGGACGCTCTGTGTCTGTCGCTTTGAAACTTTCTCATGATTCCCAATAATAGTTTTTTTAGGTTAGTATGCCTATGCAAGATCATGAATGTAAGCACCTCAATGCTGAAATCTAGTAATATATATATATATATATATATATATATATATATATATATACATATATATATATATATATATAATATGTTGCTGTTTCTTGACTTAATCCAAGAGGTAAGGTGGTGTAGAAATGCAGGAAATTTGTTTTAAATTACTATTTTTTTCTGACCCCTCCACCAATTATGTATCTACCCCCCCCCCCGTACAAATGCAGGAAATTTGTTTTAAATTACTATTTTTTTCTGAACCCCACCCTCCGAAACAGGGTTCCCCCACCTGCCAAATCCCACTTTAACCCCTGTCAACAGCGGAGTTAGTTACACCATTGGTCGGCCGTGGCACGTGGCACACTCATACACGGTCCAGCCATATACTAGGTTTTGACCTAGTCTTGTTATTATTATTCAGTGGGTTTTATTTTCCATCTTATGTTATGCTCATTCTATGTCTATTTTCATGTATGAAATGTCTTTGTTGTAAAGCACTTTGAGCTGCATTTCTTGTATGAAAGGTGCTATACAAATAAAGTTTATTATTATTATTATTATATTACTATTGTGTTTAAAGGGATACTCCACCCAAAACATGATTCTACCTCATTTTCACTCTCTTTTGGACTAAATAAACTCATCCAGACAGTTTTTAGAATCGTTAATTCTTTCTAAAGATTGAAGATTAAAGATTGTATTCATTGTTAGCAAAAAGTTAGTATGTAGAAGTTAAACATATCTTTATAAAGAAAAAACGATTCTAAAAAATGAGTTTACTGGCTCCAAACAGGAATGAAAATGAGGTAGAATCATGTTCTGGGTGGAGTATCCCTTTAATGGGGATAAATAATATCCAGCTGTTACTGACAATCAATACTCAATACATTCTTTACTTGTGCATTAGTGATGCGCGGATTGCAGTTATATCTGCGGGCACCGCGGTTAATCCGCGGATCGGGTGGGTCGGGTCATAAAAATTAACATTCTGATTAATAGCGGATGGGTTGCGGGTGGGTGAAATAATACATCATTAATGAGGAAAATATTAATTACATTCTCTAAAATTGTGGAAATACCTGTTGCCATTTTCATTTTACCAAAAAAGTAGAACTTAAATAAATGTTTATTTATTTTAAACCAGCCTACTTCAGTGTAATATGTTACCATATCATCATCCTTACATATATCCCACTGAGAAATAATGGTAATGTGTGATCGGGTGCGCATCAAAAAAATTATAATTTTGAGTTCATTAAATACCTGCAGCGATTCCACCGCAGCAGAAACGATAAGTGTGTCTCCCCATTAAGAGAGACGCTGTGTAGACACTAATAATTATTTATTTTACACAAGAGAGAAACGGGACCGCAGCATAAACATGAAACTGTATTGCAAAGGCACAGTTCACCATGGAAACGTTTAATTACTGAAAGCAGCCTCTCTAATCTTTAAAGTAAATCGTTAAGAAAACACTCATACAGTGAAATGTCCATGCGGGTGCGGGTCTATAAACCGTAGAAAAAAAATTGTTCGGGTGGGTGGCGGGTGGATGATTTATGCGTACATGCGGATTCGGATGATGTCAGAGCCGATCCGCGCATCACTATTGTGCATAGTTTAATTGTATAGCAGGTGAGTTTGTACTGAAACTTTTGTATAGGGTTAAGTATGATTGGTTGTAAATCTTTCATTGCTAGAGTGACATGATGAGATTTTTTACACTTGGCTTTGTAATAAAACCTGGAATAAATCTGGAATTAATATGATGGGGTTTAATTGCAACAACACTTGATCAGTCTAAACAGGAAAGAACCTAAACGACAAGAATATGTGGGAAGAAAATGTCATTGGCTGTCGAATACATTTAGAGTTAGCAACTTGTATAAGCTGCAGATTTTGATTATATTAGTGATTTATTACATTTGTGGGAAGTCATTACAATTTTGAAAGCTGAAGATTTTCACCTTCCCGCAAACGTAACAAATGCAGGAAATGACGTATTACGTTTGTGGTAGGCAACTGCTATTACGTTTGTGGGAAACTTATTACGTTGGTGGTTTTATTACATTAAAAGCTGCAGATTTGTATTACGTTTGTGGTTTATTGTTACGTTTGCGGGTCTAACAGACGCCCTTCACTGCTTATTTCCTTGTGTAATTATCTAAGATATACAACTTAACATAGCCTATGTCTCTAACACAGTTACTGTTAATTTAATGTTAAGCTTCTAAACACGGTGTTGCACCAGGAATCATGGGAAAACAGCCCAAAAGTAAAATGACTAAAACGAACAAAAATGACTAAGACAGCATAGATAGCAACATGAATGAACACACTTACATCATTTTGCCATAGAGCATAGGGTAGGATAGAAAAACGGCGGAGAAAAAGAAAAACTCATAGTCAGTTGTCTCCGCGGCAGCAGCCCCTGGCAGGGTAGTGGTGTTTGCTCATCGGTTTTCCAGCGGCCCACCAGCGGGTAAATAGCGGTTTAGACAGATGCCCTCTGATACGCCGACAGGCATCTGCTGGTGGCCCAATTGATCCACTACCCATAGTTATCCTATTAATGTTATAAATCCTACATTATAATATATTTAGGATTTCTACACAATTACTCAAAAATATTAGCAGCAAGTTAAATTTTTCAACTCTTACTGCATATATTTTGTCATTATTTAAATATAGCACAAAGCAAATTTTCGTACGGAATGATTTGTTTATTAATTTTCACAAAACCATTACAATGCAAATATGACATTTAAAATGTATACAACTTAAATATAAATACAATAAATAGTATAAATTATAAATTAGTATTACAGTAATATCAGTACTACTACACTCATACTAATAACAAATACTATCAATAATCGTAGTATACATTATAACATACAGTATATAGTATATATATTAAAGATAACAGATTGATGACAATATACACAGAGTGACGGACAGTGGCTTTATCAATGGCACAATTTATCAATCGTACAAAGCATAGTAGGGTGAGGAACTTACTGGTTCTGTGCTGCTTATGCAGTCTTTACATCAGAGGGCCTATGTAAACAATGCATGGATAAGCAGGGTAACTGTGTGTGTGCATGTCCAGTCAAGTCCAGTGAAGTCAAAGAAAATCTAAAAAAAAGGTTGTCAAGTGCTTAAGAGAAAAGGACATAGAAAGTAGAAAATGTATGTCACAGACTGCAAGAAATGGGAACAGAGTTTTGCATGAGTGTGTGTGGTATGTGTGTGTGTCGAGGGGATTCATTTCTGTGATGACCTCCTCACTGCCTGACCTTACTGTACTACATAGTACGTATTTCAAAAAACATTTCTTTGGCCTTTATTTTATTTGAATGCGTGTACCTTCATATCAATCGTTGTACTCATTTAAATGCAATAAATAAAAAGGCGATTTTACTGCCGTTTTGCTTTTGCATTTGAGTTGACACCACAGAAAAGGAAAGAGTGATATGCATTTTTCCTTTTTGCTTTTAGTTTGTCAGTGCAGAAAAGGAGTTAAGTGTTGCGGAGGCCTGGACAGGACCAATCTGACTTCCAGGCAGGACAGACCTCCATTTCAGAGTAAAAGCCTTACTTTTACCGGTCTTAACTTTCTAACTTGTCTGACCGTAGGTTTGAATAAACTACTTTATAATGTTTTTTAAGCTTCACAGTTTGATTTCTATCGTGAGTAGCCGTAGCTAATGTTAGCCTAGACAGGTAACAAGCTAGTGGTCGTTACATTATGCCCAGACGTCAAGCAGCAAGCCAAGCACAACAAACTGGAATAGGTTAGGATGAAGACAACAATGGATGAACCAACACTGAATAAATTACATTGAAGCTCCATGATCAGCGATGTCTTCATTTGTAGGACATTGAAGATTAATTCCATTGTATTGATGGCAAGGTCTGTAAAAATAATATTTTATCTTATTTTCACTTTTCTGGAGGATGACATTAACTTGAGTGGAAACCACAACCCAGCAAGTCAAGGTCAACAGGAGAAACCAGAACACCAAGCTGTTTAAACAGTAATGTATAGGACTAGACTAGATTTTGTTTTACTCTTGTTTATCTGTTACAGAATGTTATAATCTTTATTTGCAGAGATCTGCCAGTTAAAACACAAAGCCAGTGACTTGGCTTTGTGTGGTTGGACTGTCATTTTGTTATTTGTAAGAAATCTTTGTTACTTATAAGAAATCTAATCCCTGACATCCAAATATATCGCTAAAATGTTCATAGTCATAAATTATACAAATTAATAGGGTACATTTACTGAAGACTGTGTCCATGATACTGTGCAAGTTATTTTTTAAACTTGATTATATTCCTGAAACAATTTACAGTTTACTAGCACACAAGCTGACTGGACTTGTGAGTACAAATTTCTTATATTTAGGCCCACATGGCTCTACTGTTGACTTTAATTAGCATAAATAATATGGCCCTATTTAATATTATATTAATATTATTTATTCCACAACTTTATAGAAAGAATTGCTGACATTGCCTTGCCTGTATACTGGGTGCTGTATGGCCACTAGGGCACAGCAACAATCCAGTCTACTGGAAACAGGAATAAATAAATACAAATTCAAGTAGATTTCTACGGAGCCCCTCTGGTGACATCTCATGTTGATAAAATAATGCGTGGCCACGACTTATTAAGGCGTGGGAACGAGATCCTTATGTTTGGTACTGAGAAGTAGCCGCTGCGCTACAAGTCCGCATACAGCACTGTGCGCCCTTTCAGCACCATGGAGGCCTGGAGAGCGAGACACAGAAACTGGGGGCAAGAGCGGGGCACCGTGTAATCCAATAATAATACTAGTAAACTGTATTTCTGATAGAAAATATGTGCAAAGACCATTTTACTAATCAAAAGTCCTGTCTGGAATAACTTCACCTTCCTATTCCTGCTGCAATGGCTCCAACAAGTTCATCTTCCTCCTTATCCTATTTTCTCTAAGCAGGATTTTTATTCTAGCGCGAGTAAACAGGTTTACATAATGTCACCAAATTGTACAGTAATGTGGAAATAAGAATAACGCATATCGGATCACAAATTAGACCTAATCATGTGTGATCAATCAGTAAGCTATTATGGCTCACAATATACAGTATAGTGGTGCATAATGGCTGTGCATAATGATACAGTGGCTGCTGTGGCGCTGTTAGTAAGCAGACGAGTCTGATTTTTCTGTCCCATGATGATGCTTGTTGTTTATGTCCAAACCATTTTAAACGGGTGTGCATGCAATAAACATGGACATAAACACCAATCAGCATAACAGCATAACGAGAGGCTATAGGAAATATGAGATGAGTGTGAGCGCAAAGGCGCATTCCAGGAATTCCATGCAGTATATTTCACGATGATTGAACAATCCTGCCATGTTTATGAAATACCTTATAGTTTGTTACTGTTAATCATTTAATTGCACAGTTCTTTTTGCCGTTTTGCTACTCAAGCACTTTGGGCGATGTGCCTGTAGTATTTAATATACCTAATAGTGTAATGACTACGCCTTTGTTTCCTCTGTATATATTGTTTTTTATTGTGTTGTTTTATTCCAAAGATGAGGTTTTGAAGTATGGCGTTTTCAGGCTACATTAGTTATTAGATTTCTTGTGGATGCAGGCTTCAGCTGTAATGCTGATGGTCTGTTGGCGTCTGGACTCACAGCTATAGTCCAGACAATAGCTGTGACTGATCTCATCTCTCCATGGTCACCTTCTGAAAAATGGTGTCTTTTCTATATTCCTTTTGTTTCAATTATGAATATGCATCATGGACTGATGAGCAGTCCTAAACATCCCTATGCTATTTTTCTGTCTATTTTAATATAATGTGGACCAATTGGCTGAATTACCATACAAAATCGCGTGATCTGTGTGTGTGTGTTTAAAATTAAAGAAATGATGTATTAATTAGCCTACTATGGCCTTAGATAAAAAACAAACAGTGCACATTATAGCTTACAGTCATGAAGAACACTCATATTAACACTAGTAGTTGGTGACCAACCAACATCTGTTACTGACAAACACTTTTACTCTAAAATGGAGCTCTGTCCTGTCCGGAAGTCACAGCTGTCCTGTTCACTCCTCCGCAACACTTAACTCCTTTTCTGCATTGACAAGCTAAAAGCAAAAAGGAAAAATGCACATCGCTCTATTCTTTTCCGTGGTGTCAACTCAAATGCAAAAAGCAAAAAGCAAAAAGCAGTAAAATCGCTTTTTTATTTATTGCACTTAAATGAGTAAAACGATTGATACGAAGGTACACACATTTATTTGGGATTTTAGCTCTATGCAAAGTATTCTACATTAACAATGTGAAAGATATATAAAAAAGATGTATGTGAAAATATGAAATTAAAATAACAGAAATCTAGTTTGCAATAGTTGCCCCCTTTGCTTGATATATTAAATTGCCACATCTGCAAAAATACATCTTATTTCAAATGCTATTCAGATGTTGACTCAATTTAGAGATACTGTATAATATGGTCCTTTCAGATATGTTTTGATTCTGTCTTTACTGATAATGATGACATCCTTTCTGTAAATGATTTCAATAAATTGGATTTAGGGTGTAGGGTGGAGTTTCCATCAATAATATGGAATATGTGAATTACTTGTGGATTGCATGTGGATCTGAACCTTGAGGTGTCACAGAAAGTATAAATCCTCCTAGGATTATATGCATGAAAGATCCAATTTCAGTAAATGTTTCATGTCCAATTTCTGCACTGCCACAAATAGTAATAGAAGGGGAGGATTTATATTTTCTTTGAAACATCGAGGACTGGACTTGAATGCCACCCATAAGTGAAGCACCCACGTGCTTGAATATTGTGATGGAGAGTCTGCCCTACACTCTAAAATCACATTAAGACCCATTAAGATGTTGTGTACAGCCCTAGTCTTGGCAGCTTTAGCAAGAAAGACAGAATCAAAACTAATTAAAATGCAAAATATTGATCAATACCCTTAAATAAAGAGCCCTAAAGTTGATGTCTTACAAACATCATATGAAATGTTGAACAAATTTTCAGAGGTGCAACATTGTAGGCTATATGAATGGAATGAGTAATTAAGCAAACCAGAATTGTATGTTATTTGAATTTATAATACAGATAACTTCCTTTTCACACTGAGAGTAGAATACTTATACAGTACAATATTTTACATATCATTGCAATGGGATGAAAACCTTATACCTCCAATTGAGGTGATTTTTGTGTTTTAACGTCAATTGAAGGGTCACATGCTCCTCTATGGGTTGAGAGAATTCTAGAATTCCTGGTCTTATGAAACCCTTTCAAAACCCACTGGATAAACTCTAAAATGGTGGTCAACAAGGCTGTTTTTCTTAGTTCCTGTATTTTGACATTTTGGAGATACAAGGTTTGGTTTTCAACCAACAACAGTGACATAAAAAGACAGAAAAAACCCCTAAATAAATTCATTCTGAAAAAACAAATATATATATTTATTTTATCAGCTACCTGTACAGTCTATTCTTCAATTCTTCTCTCTGCTCGATTTAGTTGCTGTCTCCTCCCCCCTCTGTCAGAGGCCCCCTTCAGGAATCTTGTGACTTCTTTCTGAAGGCCTTCTTCAGCCATGTCCCTGGTAGCAGGATTCTTCCTCACAGCTCCTGAAATCACAATAAACAAACTTCACCTGAATACAAATTCCATACCAGAGAGAGAGAGAGAGAGAGAGAGAGAGAGAGAGAGAGAGACAGAGAGAGAGAGAATAACTTCACAACGGCAACACAAATGTAGTGATTCAAAAAGTTAAAGATCAGCTAAATCTGAAGAGAAGAGATTCTACAACTGTCATGTATTTTATTTAACCTTCATTTAACCTGATAAGTCTCATTGAGATTAAAACTCTCTTTTGCAAGAAAGGCCAACATCTTAAAAATATAGCCGCATGCGGCAATGAATGGGGTCCAAGCACAATATGCTAATTTGTCCAAAGATGAGAAACATAAGACATTAAGATTAGTTGACCATACTATTAATGATATTACTGTGAGCTTGCAGAGAATAGGGGCGTCATGTGACAAGTGACTCCAGACTTCACAGGTCTCATATCCTTGGCAATAAGGCTGACTTGGACACAGTGACTTTCTTTTTATGGGAATATAGGCACAATGACATAGAACTCATTTGGATGTAAAATCTGAAACAGTGTGTGCTCACACAAAGTCACTCTCTGTCATTTGAACACCTCAAGGTACACTGACAACCCTTGCCTCCGACGGCAGTTGACATATACACTGAGCTAGTGACACCACTGTTGGGTTGACTTTACAAGTGCTTGGCTTTAAAGCTGATACATTTTAGAGATCTTTGTTCTTAATGTCCAAGAATATCTTTTGCTACTGTTACATGGAATCTGTCTTAAGAAAGGATAAAACAAAATACACCTAGTATCCTCATCCCACTGCCCTGATACCCACCCAAGAATAAGGCCCTGGCCTCACCCTACAAAATATAGACAAGTAAATGCTTAAGTGCTTCCTGTTTGCAGATGACCTGGTGGTGCTGTCGGACTGCAGAATGCCTGCAGCAGCAACTGGGTCATCTGCAACAGGTCTGTCAGACCCTGACAGTGAAAACGTAGAAGACAAAAACCACAACAGTCCAGAAAAGCTCCAGATGTTAGGGAAATCAATTCAGATTTACACTAAGCTCCAATAAAATCAAATATTTACATTCATATACATAATAGGGATTAAAAGCTCTACAGCTCTACAGGGAATTGCAAACTGACATCCCAATTTGTAACTGGCTGAAAATATTCAAATCCATAATTTAACCACCCTATTCTAATGAATGGCTAATGTACCGGGTTTGTAGTGGCTTCTTTTTATAGTCTGGTAAGGCCATATTATATGACTTACAGGTCTGAGAGTTAGCACTGTTGCCTCACAGCAAGAAGGTCCTGGGTTCGAACCCTGATCCGTCCAAGGTCCTTTCTGTGTGGAGTTTGCATGTTCTCCCCGTGTTTGTGTGGGTTTCCGCCGGGTGCTCCGGTTTCCTCCCACCATCAAAGACATGTACTGTATGTTAGGGTTAATACTCCTGTCAGTGCCCCTTACCAAGGCACT
Source organism: Centroberyx affinis (assembly GCF_046629955.1). Lineage (NCBI taxonomy): Eukaryota > Metazoa > Chordata > Actinopteri > Beryciformes > Berycidae > Centroberyx > Centroberyx affinis. The sequence continues at coordinate 19,547 of NW_027280040.1, forward strand.
GGCAAAAGAACTGGAGTTGGTCCCCGGGCGCTGTACTGCGGCTGCCCACTGCTCCTAGTGTTGTGTATAGGATGGGTCAAATGCAGAGGACAAATTTCCCCATGGGGATAATAAAGTATACAAATACAAATACAAATACAAATTCACTGAAGTCCTACTGGAGACCTTAACTTGAGTGATGGATATCCTCACAAGTCATGCAGCCCTCTCTGATGCGCCTGTCAAACTCAACTATAAGATGTTGTATAGATGCAATAATGTTGTGGTCAATGGCATCACAGCCATGATGATCAATGGCACGGTGGTCAGGTGAATTGAAGACTCTAAATTGCCCATAGGTATTTCTGTGTAGTATGTATATGATGTATTTTTAGTATGCAAATATGATGCAGTATGGTATATGACATGTATATGATGGTACGTTAAGCCCTTTTGAGACTTGCTTGTGAAAAAGGGCTAAATAAATGTGACTAGACTAGACTAGCTCATGCCTACGGCTTGTGGCTGTGAGCAAATCACAGTTGTGATGTTACATGTTCAGTTGCTTAAATACATACCTCCAGACTGATGAACAGCAGCACAGGTGGTGATTTGGCTGGAAGGGCAGTAGGTCAGGCTTTAAATTCCAGGTTGTTCAACTGCAGACAACATGGGAGGATGCAGTGAGGGGAGGATTCTTGATTCTACAGCCAATACATAGGATGAAAGAATAAAAAACATAATTTGAAGTTTGAAAAACAAAGTGAATGGCAGTATAGGAGGCTTATGCATGTAGCCTCACTTGGTGCGCACTCCATTAATGACATGATGGCAAATGATGAGTTGAATAAGTATGTTAAGTACGGCAGGGCAAAATAACTGGAAGACAGAGCAGCTGGTTCCACAGTGGATACAAGCGTATAAAAATGTCTGGCACCTTTCATTTTTATATTGAATATATAAAATTAATTCTGATTCAAATAAATATACTCACCTTTTGACACCTTTTTGAAATCTGGATGGAGTGAGTAGTTCATGATTAGATGTCCGGAGTCTCACAGTTTATGGCAGCTTTCTTAACCCTTTCAGTGGTTTTATATGGTGGCCAATAACAGGTCTTACTGGTGCACCACGTCTGAGGAACGACAACTAAAAAGTTGTCGCACAACTAAAAGTTAACCTGACCACTGTTCAATTAAGTAAAAATCTGAGCAACTTAGACTGTTTACATATCATAATTGACACCTACCTCACTGAATTCTCCAGAACAAGTCCAGAAAAATAACACACTTGACATCCAGTATAGATATTTGACATTTGCTTATGTACATCCCTCTCTCAGGTGGGTATAATAGGTGGGTAGAGGAGTGCATCTGCACTTACATTGTAATTTACTTCAACCAGCTGTTCAGTTAATGACCAAAACTATCAAATAGCTCTACAGCTTCTGAAACTGCTATTAATGCCAAAGGTTTGCAATGCATTCACTTCTCTATATTTATACAGGTAGCAGCCTATTCTGATACATTTTCTCCAACAGAGAATGGGTTACCCTAGTCCTAACCACATTTATACAGGTAGAAACACAAACCGATGGATGTTTCTGACCCGACAGGCTGAGCTACAGAATTCTCCAGACAACTAACGTTAACTGTCTAGCAGTCATGTCAAGTCTAAATCGAGGTGTTGCGCATCTTCTAGGAAAACTGACTGAGAACCCAATCATTTCTTATGCGGTGTGGATGTTACGTCGGCCCAGCTAGCTAACGCTAATTAACCAAGGTTAAAATGTTAACTACCGTCCGTATTAGCTGCTACCATAACTATGCCTTTGAACGCATGACCAAAAATTCACAGCTGACAAATATAATCAGCTCTGTACTGTTTCCATTTAAATTTATCATGCTCCGTTTGTCCTTTTTGAAGTTGAATGTCACTTCTACCTTACATTGTCATCCGTTTTCTTAACAGTCGCTCCCTGTAAATGGATGCCAGTGCACGCAGTCTAAAGTTGGGGACTGCCCATTATTGTTCCGACGGCCCATTATTCCGAAACCCCAATAGTCCGAAAAATGTCCACCCATTGGACCGAAAGCCCATTTGTCCGACAGCCCGTTATCCCGGAGGTGGTTGGGTTGAGGCATGGGGTCACTGAGGTTGGAGTTAGAGCAACCTTACGGTCAAGGCTGTCAGAAACCACGGTTGTGGATGGAGCCAGAGTTTTCGGACTACTGGGGTTTCGGAATAATGGGCCGTCGTAACAATGGCATGGCACTGTCTAGTTAGCGCTATCTTAATTCAACCGACGTAGGCTTAGATCTTAGTTAACCCTTCCCGTACCTGTACCTTCACTTGTGGACTAGGTTAACATATTCGAGACGCTGACTTTTCAGCCAATATCGCCACGCACTTGATCGTTTTTGTAACACTCGTCACATCGTGCTAGATATTCATTACTGTCAACTAATCCTCAACTAGCTCACATGAAGATGTGACCCAAGGTGTAAATTCATAACTAACGGTCTTTGTATGTATAATATCCACATGAAATTTGATATTTAGCTCCTCAAATATGTATGAATTTGCATGACTTGCCTTTTGGTAGGAAACGTGTCCAATTTAAAACATTAAAACAAGCGAAAACACTTACCAACTGTGATCCTGCTGCAACATTTTTAACGGTTGTTAAATATGCTGTTGGATTTAAAACTTGATGCGCGTGCGATCCGGCAGCATCAGCCAATCAGAGGCCACAGATACCCTTCTCTCTCTTCCCATCGGCTTGCAGACGACTCCCCGCCGAACGTCCGACAGAGGTTAAGCATTCAGCTTCTGCCGTGCAGAAGTGTGCTATCTGGGCTGCGCGGCAGGTGTGTGCGCGCACTTCAGCTGGAACGTTTGTGAACCATTGTGACGTCATACAAGAATCATGACGCGTTTTTCGGCTATACAGAGGCCTGTTAAAGCACATCAAGTGGTTTCATAGGCTTTTTTTTTTTCTCTAAGGGTGTCTCTGTGTAGACGCCGTTTCGATTGAGCTGTGAAATGAATAGTAGCTAAGTGATAGAGAGAGAATAGTGACTCAAATATCCTTTTGATTGCCAGCATCCAAATACTAGCTTGGTTTTCAGACCCCTGCCGTAAAGAACAGCTGACCAGCTAGAGCAGTTTAGACCAGCGTGACCAGCCCTCAGACTGGTCATAGCTGGTCAATCTCATCAATATGGCTGACAGGAGCCAAACAGGGCAGATGCCATACGGACTGACGAGTTTACTGGAGTGTCTCACCAGAGCCACAGTCCTAGATCAGCCAAGTGACATCTCTAACTTCTTAGCCTCATACTGCAATGAGTTGCTGAAGTTTAGAGATAGAATGAAACAGATCCAAAACATGTGACTTTTCTGTTCCAAGAGCAAAGAGAACTAGCCAGGTTTTCATCTGAGGCCAGTAACAAAACATTGGAATCACCTCCTTGTGAAAGCATGGTTGAGACATATAGAGTGTCTTCTGTGAGGAACCCCAGTCAAGAGGAGATTGTGGCTGTTACACCAGATAGACACATATCTCCAAGCCCCCAAGCTCATGTTGAGGAAAATTTCAGGCTGCCAAAAGAGGCACCGGAGAGACAACTATCTCCCACAGTCTCGGCGCAGACATCTCCTGAATCAAACAATGACAGTTCGCCATCCAGTCTGTCCAGCACGCCCTCTGGATGTGGCAGTGAAATGAAGGTGGTGTTATCTCCAACACCATCTCCACCAGCAGTTGTAAGTGACACAAGACTGGTATCACGTCCCGGTGAAAGGGTGGTAAAGACACGTAGAGTGTCTTCTGTGAGGATCCACAGTGGAGAGGAGATTGTGGCTGATACACCAGATAGACACATATCTCCAAGCCCATCTCCACCGGAATTTTTAGGTGAGTCCAGCCTGAGCAGTAATGCTTCTGATGCGGTCTCTCCTACTGCTTCACAAGCTGTCTCAGCTACATCATCAGGAGTTGATATTACAGGAGGAGCTCCATCTGGGATAGTGATTCAAAGGATTGTAAAGACACACAGAGTGTCTTCTTTAAGGATCCCCAGTCGAGAGGAGATTGTGAGTAGAAGAACAGATAGACACGCACCTCCAAGACCATCTCCATTTGACAATTCTTCACCATCCAGTCTGTCCAGGATGAAAAAAGAAGCTCTGTCTACAACAGAGACAGAAACAATGGAGGTATTTCGTGTAGTCTTCCGTGGTATTAAGGAAGAAAATGGGCAGACATCTTTGACACCAGAGAGACAACAAACTCCCAGTGTCTCTGTACAGACTAATGCTAATGCCTCACAAGCTGTCTCAGATAAATCATCAGGAGTTAACATTACAGTTAGAGCTCCATGTGAGGCAGAGACTGAAGAAGCTGTGCACATACTGCATTCAGCCTTGATGTCTCCAGGAGAGAGGTCCTCAGCAAGTACCCCTGCAAGACTGCGGCTCCCACCCCTAGTGCAGAGAGCATCTCCAACACCAGTGAGAACCACCCCTCGTAGAATGGAGAAGCTGGTACTTCCACCTATATTTCCTCCTTGCAATAACTAATTCAATCAGGAGAAAAACGAGGACGAGTGAATGAAGTAAAGATAATAGTTTATTATAACAGATGATATGGTGAGAATTAGGACTTAACAAGAGTCTTTGGCGCTTAGACTCTACAGGGAGATTTTGAAATCGAGGGGCACCAGCCCTGAGCAGCAGCAAGATAAATCCCCCCGTGGAGTCCAGACACTGGTGGTGGTGGCTGATGACTTCTGCTGAAACTGATAGCTGGTGAGGTTGATGAATCTGCGAAGACTGGGCGGAGACGGGGAGGAGGAGGGGTGCGCATAACAGCAGCATGGATGGACTACAGCGGAGAGAGAGACATATTTAAAAAGACAGCAGCAAAATGATAGGCTAACAATAGAGGTGTGTCGCTGTGCTATTGGATAGATGTGACCAGCTGATGTGAACAGCTGATATCTCAATTGACAGCCCGGGAAAAGACAGCAAGGAAATAATGAGTGAGCATGCGTGAGAGAAGTGAATGGCAGTATGGAATGAGAAGTGAAACTACAGCATAAGCATGCAAAATATAGTCTTCCTGACTGAACCTTCGCTAAAGCTCCATTTAACCAGGAAACCACTGATGAGATGGCCGTGGTTTTCCATAAATTCAATTCAATTCAATTCAATTTAATTGAATTAAATTCAATAAAAATATATAATAAAATTAATGAGGTGTTTTTGTTTCATTCATTCTGCAGTAAAACGTGAACCATTTTGGAATCTCAACTAATGCAGTGTAACTATATCTTAAAATTTAAGCCTCTAACAAGATCAAGACAAAACATGTTGAATTAATATTATATTATTATATTCTATTAAAAAAATAATTTTATTCTGAAATATACGCAAATAAAAACTGATAAAACTGTGGATTTAGGGGCGCCCTGGTGGCTCACCAAGTAGGGCGCGTACCATTTGGCTCAGGCCTTCCCGTAGCGACCCGGGTTCGGATCCGACCCGTGGTCCTTTGCTGCATGTCCTCCCCTCGCTCTCTCTCCCATACCTTCCTGTCTCTCTCTCACTATATCTCTCAAATAAAGCATAAAATGCCAAAAATAAAATCTAAAAAAAACAAAAAAAAACTGTGGATTTAGAGCAGGCCCTACTGCAGGCCTTGTCCAGTGTACTGTATTTTACATAATCATTCCAGTAATTAAAAAAACAACAATCTATAGCAGTTACTCATAGCATGCAAAAAGAATGTTTTCGGTGCTTGACTGTACTACAGATAATGCTTGCATAAAACGATGCACATGCATGTAGTGTGACAGCTAGATTTAAATTACAGCTATATAAACACTCCCCAGAATATACTACTTCACCTTTCGACGGTGCTGTCTAAGACAGCGGTGCTGAATGCACTGGACTGCTTTTTAAAATGTGAGATTTATACAACTGTTTTCACAGCACATCTTTACTGGTATTCTAGTCTTATACATTGCCAAAAATTGGCTTTCATCAGTGTAGGAACATTGCTGACATCCACAATGTCACTGTGAGCATTCATTATGGCAAGGTGAGCGAGTCTCTCTTGCGTCATGGTGTTGCGCAGCCAGGTCTTCAGCCTACACAGGGCTGAAAGAGCGTTCCGATGCCGAAGATGCCGTACAGTATAACAGCATTCCCTCTCGTGTGATATTGCTTCAGTATACGCCTAACACTGCATATGCACACTTCAATTAGTGTGTGCAATTTACTGACAGCATATATTTTTATTAATTAAATAGCCTATTTTGTATTTTATGAATGCATACGCTACAGCATATGTTGTGTTTATACTTTACTTTATTTAATTGGTTCAACAGTTTTATTTGCTAGGTTTCTTTTAAAGATTTTTTTTGTTGTTGACATTATTATGCTTTATTTGACTTGAGTTAGTGAGAGAGAGAGACAGGAAGGCATGGGAGAGAGAGAGAGGGGAGGACATGCAGCAAATGACCGCGGGCGAGATTCGAACCTGAGTCGTTGCGGGAAGGACTGACGGCCGAAATACATGGGACAAGGGACACGTGGGACACGTCTGCCGCAGAATGCCCGCAGCAGAGCGCGTCCATTATAATCAACTGAAGCTGCTACACGGACCACGGAAGCCGCGCGCACCCGCGCGGGCATCGCGCGGCTCATCCATGGATGTATTAAACTATGGATGAGGCATTCAAAGATGGCGGCCCATTCATTCCAATGAAAGTTGCTCACCCAGCGCATACGCCGAAAAAGTTCTCTTTCAACATTCGTTTCGGTATCTCACTATGGGACACGCCCCCCGCGCTGTCCCCCAGAAGCTATTTTACATTACGCCAGTCTTGACTGGCAGACAGACGTGACGTCGGCTTCCCAGAGGAGGGACTCCCTCCTGCTATAAAAGCCTGACGTCACGTACTCTCTTCAGTCTAAAACCTCTTCTCGCTCTCAGAAGCAACCTCTCAGACGGCGGGTGTAGCTAGGCTAGCAACACAGTTCATAGGGCGAGCTAACCACTCGGTCGCCGAACGCTACCTACTGCTGCTTAGCCTTCTGGGTCTAGTAGCTGGACTGTCTCCAAACAGTGGCTGCTGCAGCTAGTCACCATACTAGCTGCTTACCGCTTTCGGAGCTTAGTAGCTGGGCTGTCGCCAAACAGCAGCTGCTGCAGCTAGCCACCATACTAGCTGCTTACCGCTCTCGTATCTACGGAACCAACATGTCGGAGCCTGAACCTTTCCCCACCATGGACAAGGGCAAGCTACCGGCCAGGGCGTGCGTGTGCGGCAACAAGATTGCTGGGGCAGACACCCATTCTGTATGTTCCACGTGTCTAGGGCTGCAACATGCCCAGACCGCGCTAACATCCCCGGCCACTTGTGAGCACTGCGCACGTTTTTCATCCAAGACTCGTCGACGCAGGCTAGCGCACCAAGCTAGTTTGTCGGCGGCGGATCCTATGATGGGGGTAGCCAATCCCCCGCCACAGGAGTTAACGGAGAGCCCCCAGGGACACACCATCCCCACGGGAGCCAGCTGGGGTGAACAGCTTGACACTGTCTCCCCGCTGATCGACCCCGACGAGCACGAAGCCAGCCTGATGGTGGAGCACGGTGACATCGTGGGTGACGACTCCGACTCAGGGGACGAATCCATTAGCCTCGGCTCCGAAGACGAGGAGGATGGCATTGAACCCTTTACCATCCCACCGGCTGCAAAACCGGTGTCCGTGGGTGGTATGGGCAGCGGCTCTCCAAACCCGACTGCCAACATGGACCCGCACGAAGCCTGCAAGAGGGCGGCTGCGAAGCTGGGCATTGCGTGGCCTGAAGTCCTCACCGAGACCACCACGTCTCGTTACGAGGGCAAGAGGCTACCTAGAGCCAAATCCTCTGCCAGACAGCTGCTGCCGGTCTTTCCTGAGTGCCTGGAGGAGGCGACTCGGTCATGGAGCAATCCCCTCTCAGCCAAGAACCCCGTCCACTGGACTGGGTCGACATGGAAGAAAAAGGTTTCTCCCGCCTGCCTCCGGTCGAACCTCTGCTGGCATCTCACCTCCACCCCGCACAGAAGTCCGCCATGACTTTGGCGGGCCCCACCCTGCCTTCTAAAGCTGACTGTTTTCAGTCATCACTGAATGAGAAAGGCTACAAGGCGGTGGCTATGTCGGTGAAGGCACTGAACGCGTCGTCGCTGCTGCTAGCCTACCAGGCTGAATTAGAGGACGACATGACAACCTCACCCACCCCAGCCCTGTGGGAAGAACTGTGCGTGGTGACGGACCTCTGCCTGCGTCTTCACAGGTGCGCTGGCCAGGCCTCTGGAAGAGCCATGGCCCTGATGGTCGCTCAAGAGAGAGGCAGATGGCTAAACCTATCCAGTCTTTCTCAGAAGGAGAAGACTCAACTCCTCGACGTTCCCGTGGACCCAAAAGGCTTATTTGGCCCAGCGGTAGCCACCATGCAAAAACGCTGCGAGGAGAAGAAGAGAGAGGGTGAAGCACTTCAGCTGTGTCTTCCCAGGAAGGTGCCACCCCCTCCCCCCACTGCACCCAGGCAGACGTTTGCCCAGGCCGCGGCTCGACCACCTTACCGCATCCCCAAACGTCAGCCCCAACCCCAGGCGGGCGGCCGGGGTCAGGGCAAGCCGCCGGAGCTCAGAGGTGCGTGGGCTAAGAAGCCTTTCGCTGCCAGTGTGACGCCGGGAGGCCAAGCTGCCCCTCCGGTCACTCTGGGTGCCAAGAAGAAGAGACGCGCTACCTAGTGCGCTCTTGCCGGGGAGGGATGGCAGGCTCAGCCAGACGCCTGCCTCGTTCCCGCCCGGAGATGTTCTGTTCCTGAAGTTAAAAAGGGCTTGTTCCCAGCCCTGCAAGAGGCGTGCGGAGGCCATGTCGGCGCTCACAGTTCACGGCCACGCAAAAAGGAGGAAGGTCGGACATGCAGAGAGCTCTGTGGAGCCCCGGCGATGTCGCACAAGCACACACCAGTGCCCAAACACACACCAGTGTCCTTCCCCCCCAGTAAAATCATTAATAAATATGTTTTCTGGCGCGCATCCAGGCCCCGAGCCGAGGACGCAGCCACGTTTGTTAATGAAAAAAATGAAAACAACAACATTAATAAGGAAACAGAATATGGCTGTGCAGCCTCACATAGCGCCACGAGAGGGCGCCATTCCCCCACTCGTGGTGCAGCGGGCCAGCCAGTATGCTGTGGCGGGCATTATGAGCGCTCTCGCTGCGCAGCCCACGTTGCCCGTTCAGCCCGGTACGGCGGCGAGACCACCTCTGGGTCCGCTGGCGGACCGAGCTCAACAGTGGCGTGCATGTGGGGCATCAGATTGGGTAATAAAGACTGTAACCAGGGGTTACAGGCTCCAATTTGCATCCACTCCTCCCCGATTCAACGGGATATTGCAATCGCGGACTCAGGGAGAAAAGGCTCATATTTTGCAGGAGGAAATCACCTCTCTGCGGAACAAGGGAGCTATTCGGATGGTACCGCCAGAGCAGAGCCAGTGCGGTTTCTATTCGAAGTATTTTCTAGTCCCAAAGAAGGGCGGGGGTCTGCGGCCGATATTAGATCTGCGTGTTCTGAACAAATACATGAGACGGTACAAGTTCAGAATGTTGACACACACAGCTCTGATACGCTTTGTGCGTCCAGGCGACTGGTTCACATCCATAGACCTAAGGGACGCTTATTTTCACATCCCTATTTATCCCCCCCACAGAAAATATCTCAGGTTTGCCTTCCAGGGCATAACATACGAGTATCTGGTGCTCCCGTTCGGCCTTTCATTAAGTCCACGGGTGTTCGTAAAATGCACGGAGGCTGCCATTGCACCTCTGAGGGAGGGGGGAATGCGCTTGGCAACATACATAGACGACTGGCTTCTGGCGGCGCAGTCGCCCCAGCAAATTCAGGCTCACACCAGACTGCTCACGTTGCATCTGGCAGCCCTGGGTTTCACTATAAACAGGGAAAAGAGTGTTTTGATCCCAACTCAAAACATCACATTCATAGGCCTGTCTCTAGATTCAGTCGCGTTCAAAGCGCGCCTGTCAGCGGAAAGGGTGAAAGTCTTTCAGGCTTGTCTGGCACTTTTTCGCAGGGGGGCGATGTTGAAGTTCAGAATGTGTCTCAGGCTGCTGGGGCTGATGGCTTCGGCACTGGTAATCATTCCACTCGGTCGCCTATACATGAGGCCGGTTCAGCGGTGGGTTGCGTCGCTCAAACTGAACCCGACGCACCACGGCCACCGCCAGGTTTTGGTTTCCATGGCGTGCGTCCTGGCGCTGCGCCCTTGGAGACGCACGGCTTTTCTGACTACAGGCGTTGCCATGGGAACGATCCTGGCAAGGAAAGTTATTACAACGGATGCCTCTCTAGCGGGCTGGGGAGCCACGCACGAGGGCAGGACGGTAAATGGCACATGGAGCTCGCAGATGCGGTTAGTTCACATAAACTGCCTAGAACTCCAGGCTGTCTTACTGGCGCTGAAACATTTTCTGCCCTTTCTGAGAGGGCAGCATGTTCTGGTCAGAACGGACAATACCACAGTAGTGGCATATATCAACAGACAGGGAGGGCTGCGTTCACGTCATCTGCACACATTGGCACACAGACTGACTCTGTGGAGCCGCTCTCACCTATTATCGCTGAGAGCCACGCACGTGCCGGGCATATTGAACTGGGGAGCAGATTTGCTGTCCAGAGGCAACCCTCGCTACAAGGATTGGAAACTCCACAGCGAGGTGGTGGCTCAAATATGGAAGGAGTACGGTCGGGCGGAGATAGACCTCTTTGCGTCAGAGGAGAACGCTCAGTGTCCTCTGTTTTATTCCCTGACCGGTCGGAGCGCTCCGATGGGATTGGATGCCTTGGCGCACGAGTGGCCGCGTGTCCTCCTGTACGCTTTTCCCCCGTTAGAGCTGATCACCCCTACTCTCGCCAGGGTGCGGGAGAGGGGCCTTACTCTGATTCTGATAGCTCCCCGCTGGCCGGGAAAACACTGGCTAGCGGAGATATTTCAGCTGCTGCACGGCCAGCCGTGGCCTCTGCCCCTCCGCAGGGATCTCCTGCCGCAGGCGCGCGGGGAGATCTTCCATCCTCATCCAGAGCGCATGGCTCTGTGGGCCTGGCCCGTGAAAGGTTAAACCTGACTACCGCCGGGCTTCCACGAAGTGTCATTGCGACTATTCAGAGCGCCAGGGCCTCCTCTACACGTTGTGCATATGATGGCAAATGGCGTGCGTTTGAGGATTGGTGCGTAAAAGCTGGGGCGGTGGCTTTCCTATACCTGTCATCCTGACATTTCTACAGGAGTTGCTGGATAAAGGCTTGGCATTCTCCACTGTCAAGGTGTACTTAGCCGCTATATCGGCGTGTCACATAGGTTTTGGGGACAAAACGGCAGGCCAGCATCCTCTCGTTTGCCAATTTATGAAGGGCGCGCGGCGCCTTCGGCCAGTATCAAGGGACTTAACTGCCCCGTGGTATGGCTGCGTCCTGGGCACTGTTTCAGGGTGTTTCTGTTGAAGACATATGTGCGGCTGCCAGCTGGGCAACGCCTCACACTTTCACCAGATTCTACAGATTGGATGTCACTGCTCCTACACTGTCTCATACAGTCTTGAGCGTGGGTTCAGTGTCAAATATGCCTGTTTAACTGGCTATGTGTTTATGACCAGTCTTCGAGGTAAGCTTGTCTGGCAATACGGGAGTCACTATATCCCATAGTGAGATACCGAAACGAATGTTGAAAGAGAACTTTAGGTTAAGAAATTAACCCCGGTTCTCTGAAACATGAGTGAGGTATCTCACCGACTCCTACTTCCGTGGCCGACAGCACCTGCGCAGTAGTGTTTTTCTTGGCCCCGCCTATCCCACGTGAACGAGTCAAGTGCCGTTCTCGTAGCGACCGTGACGACAGCGCGTTCATGTGCAGCTTTCTAGGTTCTAGCTTCTAGCTTCTGATTGACTGTTGCTGCTGCAGACTCGGCTCTTCGGGGAAACCATCCTCCAGGTATGACTATCATTTATTCAGTCACAGAACATTTGCTTTATTTGTATAAATCTTACATCCAATGTGAAGTGATTCAGTCTGGATAAAGTTGAGCTAACGTTGGTAATAACGGTTAGCATAACGAGACGAGTCAGCTAACACATCCATGGGTTAACGTCAAACAAGTTAACTTAACGTTAGTTAAAGAGAGAAATGTTCGTTAGATCATAGACTGAACTTTGCATTTGTGATTTATGCTCCACTCGTGTTGCTCCACTTGTTGTGTTGAACGTCGTCTTTCTCGTCTCGTCTCGTCTTTCTCGTCGTTTCTCACAGGGAGTCAAGTTCATGCCACACATCGCTAGCCAGGTCCATGTCAAGGGTTTACTCGCTTAACCAGGTGAGGAGATTTATTTTGAACTTAATTTAGAGCATTTTCGATGTGAGATGGTTCACATCGGTCATCGATTACTTGGTAGCTTTTTCACCTCTACTGGAGCCAGTGCTTCACAAATTAAGTAGTTTTCACCCTGTGCTGTAATCATCATGATGATGTATGCTAACTGTTTTCTGTCAGACACTGAGCCGCAGATACTTACTGCAGTTTCTTCTGTTACAGAAACTCCTGCTCTTCACGAACCACTGACACTTATCTGGAAAATGCTCCCAAAGAAATTAACTTATTTATGATGTCTACATGTATTTAACATGTAGAATGGAACGTATTTTGAAATAAATCTTTACTTTACATATAACAGTTTGTCTTGGATCATCTCTTGAATAAGTCTTAGTTGTCATCACTCTGTAGTCCATTGCCCTCAAATTACTTTTCCATCTCCATCTTACCATGGTTATTACATTTTACCAGCATTATGTTTTTTCGAGTCACATCTATCAATATTATGTTACTAACAGTGTGAGTAATTTCTGACAATATTGACTAAAGCCACACATCTAGACCACATAGTGCAAGTTAACCAACATGCTGTTGCCTCAATGCATAGATAGTATTACTTGTAGCCATTATCATTCTGCTGCATGTATTGATTTAATCCATGGGACTGAACTACACTGGATCAAAGGTGGGTCACCTCACAACATTTAGTCATGACATAAATATTGGTACTCTTATCAAACACAGTCCTATATAAACAGTGTATGTTTGCATTATGCAACTTAGATGTAAGGTTTGCTAGTGAAAAAAAAATCTGTTAAATTATTATCATTGGGAATATTCTAGGTTTGTTGTGTCACACCAAGGTTTACTTGAGTTTGCAAGTGTTACACTATCTAGACTCTGTCATAGCAAAATTTCTATAAGCTTGATCTCCCTATGCAGTGGTTGGAAGAAGACTCAGTAACATTTACATAATAGACATTATCAGTAACTCAAGCAGGTTAACTCAAATTGGACATCTAAACATCTAAATATAAATTTACAGACAGTAAAAGAAATTAAAACAACTATCAAATCCCAAATATATTCATAACTTTAATAGGATAAAGAAAAGTACATAGGCATAGTCTGTAAACGGAGAATTTCGAGATGTAAATAAATATACAATAGTAAGTAGGTGCATAGAACTGCATATGCTGGTTAACTACGGCAATGTTATAACGTTATCTAGCTTGCAAGCGACCTATTTAATCGAGAGAAACAAAAACAAATTAGAAACCATCCGTTATTGTAAGTGTCGGCGGACGTGTAGGTTGAGTTTAATGTGATCTAGTTTGATCACATACAGCTAAAAGCCTCTGCTAACAACCAGCTAGCTGTATAGCTTGTCAACAGCGGAGTAGTTTAATACATCCATGAGTAGAAGTGGTGAATGCGCACGGAGCGTTCCCGTGGCCTAGAGGCGCGTTCACGGAGCTCCAGAAAATACAGCTTTATACGGCTCTTGGTGGCTTCCAAAGAAAAATGGACCCAATGATTTAAAAATTGACAATTCAAAGACTCCATTTTGACTATGTGTGATACCCAGAAAAAATTTCCCGGAGTTTTACAGGCGCTTCTTTCCCCATGTATCTCTATGGGAAAAAGAATCAAACAATCAGAAAATAACGTTTTAATTCTCTGATTCACCGCTTTCTTGCTATTTCTGCTCCCTCTTCATTCACTTTCTAGCTCGCTCGACCATCTCACTCTCTCTCTAGCTCGCTCGACCATCTCTCTCTCTCTCTCACACTCTCTCTCTCGGGCTATTAATTGAAGTTATATGTATGTTAAGTATGTTTTCAGCGCTGTGTTTTTGTGAGGAGGAACTGTGACTGTGTGAACTTTGTCGGGTGAACTGTTACCCGTGTATGGAAAGCCAAGCAGTTTGAAGGTGCGTGACACCCCCCGCTGCGGCCGAAGCTTCGAATATTCGCTGTTGATTACTACCGAAGCGCCGAAGCCCAAAAAATGGTATTCGGGACAGCCCTAAAAAATACATAATTGAAAGACTGTTTTACGGTCTTGTGTGGTGTTGTAGGTATCTTGTTAACAGTTTCAGAGGACTGTCTTTTACAATGGCCGTCTATGGGAAAAATGCTTTTTGGGCCGCAGGCCCATAAACACATAAACATGCAATTACACTCACATATACGCATACGTGAGATAAAAATCCCAATCATACTAATTGGGATTCATGTCGATAAATATGAGTGGACAGGAGGGTGAGCATGAGCAACCATTTTCCCCAGCCAACGTGTATGTGGGCCCCACATGGGTTATGCTTGGGCTACATGGGTACCTAGTGGGCATGGGCCCAAAATGGGCATCTTATCTGGGGCCCACTTGGGTCAACTAAGTAGGTCCCATATGGGCGAACCCAGGTGGGCTCCCTATGTGGGTCCTAGTTGGGTCACTAATGGGAAATGAGTGCATGGGCTCAGAATGGGCAACACAAATGGGGCCCATTTGGGTATCCCAAATGGGTTAGACAAGGGCAAACACAATAAATCCCATATAGGCTGACTATAGGCTGGCTGACTATAGGCTGGCTCCTAGGTAGTACACAATTAGGTAATCAGTATATGGCTTCAGAATGGGGAAATACATATGGGGCCCACTTGGCCAAGCCATATAGGTAAGACATGGGCAAACAGAAGCCAAACATAGGTGGGCTGTCTGTGTGGATCCATGGTTGGTCAGTAATGTGTAAGAGGATTATGTGGGCTCAGAGTGTGCAGTGGGTCTGGGATCCACGTGGGTCAACTGTACAGTATAGCAAACACAGGTCAAACCCAGGTGTAGTCGGCAAATGACCTGCATAGCACAGATGTCTTTTGGAGTCTGAAATTGGGCGAGAGACTGTTGTACATTCATTGCCATTAAATATCCCAAATGTCAACTTTTAGTGGTCTGATTTAAGCTATTGAGCTATTGTCCGACAAAACTAGCTCACTTATGGTATTACCTCCATCATGTTATTGCTCAATATTAATATGGTCAACAATAGAATATGGACGATATAACTTGCAAAACAACATTAGGGAAAATGAACAGAATTCAATATAGAGCAATTAGATTAGCTACAGGAGCTATGAAGACCCACATGTGCATCATAGTGGAAGCAGAGGAAGTCCCACTCAATTTAAGGTATGTCAGCGTTGTCAGCTTGGGTCAGATTACAAGGGAGTGTGGGATAGCCATCCAACAAAGTCAGTTACATGAGTGTTGGGACTACTCCATGAAGGCAAAAGGGTTTGGGTGGAACATAGACAGATCATCAGATCAGTTCAGGCTTGGAGTATAGTCCTGCAATAGCTATGAGGAATATTTCCCCCTGGATACTTCCAGCCCCCCAAGTAAACATAGTGATAGGAAAGAGTTTAATGATCAATAAAGCTTTGTGAGTTACAGCAAAACATTTACCAATATAGTTATATTAAAATGTATACAAATGGTTCAAAATATCCTGAAAATTGTCACTTTGGAATAGGAAGAATGGGTTACAGAATCAGTAGGCTATTCCATAGAGATGACTGGGATTATAATGGCTTTAAGATGGGTGGAAGAAATCAGACCCCTAGCAACAGTCATATACTGATTGGTAGTACTCCAGAGTTGTATATATGGTCAGTCGGTTATGGACAATTTAATTCTAGAGATGAGAACTTTAGAATATTGAGAGGTTAGGCATTTCATTTCAGATGATGAAATAGCCAAAGTGTCGATGAAGAAAGATGGAATGGAAATTTATATTTCTGTACGGAAAATCCAAAATAAAGTCAGAAATCATGCAAAGGTGGCAAAAATGGGAGACAGAAGGGAAAGCAAAACACTATGGGATACAGAAAAGGATATCAAATGATTTCCTCGTTATCAAGCCCTTGACAAGACTCCCTACCCCTGTGTTAGGTTATTGCAGGCGATGGATACTGTGCAGCATATCTGTATATTACTGATCAAATACGGGAGTACAGAATAATTAAGTGCAATTTCACTCATTTAGCATATTGTGTTTTGTGTTCAGTTTTATTTTTACAGTACAGACTTTTCTTTTCAGTGGCAGAGTGGACAGGGTGGAGTGTAGCCTACTTACACCCAGTGGCTACTTTATTAGGAACACTCGTGCACCTGAACACTAATGCAAATATCTCATCAATCATGTGGCAGCAAGTCAATATGCAGACACCGGTCTAGAGCCTCATAATGTTCAGATCAAACATCAGAATTGGGAAGAAATATGATCTGCTGGTGTCAGGGGGTGGTTTGAGTATTTTGGAAATGGCTGCTCTCCTGCCATTTTCACATCCAGTAAGCAGCAGTTCTGTGGGGCAGAAGCACGAGAGGTAAGACGAGAGTGGCCAGGCTGGTTCAAGCTAACAGGAAGGTGACAGCAACTCAAATAGCCACACAGTGGCGTGCACAAAAGCATCTCGGAACACAAAACGCATCAAATGTTGAGGATGATCGACTACAACAGCAGAATGTAATGCCACTGGAATAATTATAGACCTTTTAAATTGTAGACTTTTACAGTAATTGTATTTCCTTCCTCCTTAAAAGATTTAATATAGAAGAATTCATATAAATTAATTAATATTTAATAAAAAAAAAAAAAGTAATATTAATAAGAATAAGAAAATCTATTTCCTTTTTTTTTTAAGTCAGTCATTAATAAACATAACATAAAAAGGAAAGAGACAAGGAACTTTAAATTTAATGATCTTTTTTTTAAAACTTACTTACTAATACTTTGAGAAGATCGAATTGTAAACCTTTTTTCCCTGTCAATTTTCTGTTCATTATTTCTATTCCATTATTATTATTATTGTAGCCGTGGAATGTCAGGCTGACATGGTGTGAATTAGTCTCAAATAGCCTAAGCGCATTACAGTCTTTTAGACCCAGTTTGTCACAATTAAATCCGACAAATTCAAGGTGTTAGGCATTTGGACTGGATGTCTCAAGGTAATAAATACTGATGCGTTATGACGCACGGGGCGCATTGGAGACGCCGGTGCCAGGCGCGGCGTTCTGTACAGCCTCCTCTTCACCGCGGTCTCACACTGTCTGATCCCCTGAGTCAGAAAACAAGAATACAGAACTTGTCTATGCGTTTTTTATTCACATCGAATTTATGTGAAATGTTGAGTGCGTGGTTACGTTCACTCTTTCCAAAAACAAAAGGCACATTTACGATACCTGGATCAGGAAGATATAATGCGCCAACTGTCGGTAACTGTCTGTCGGTTCTGAAATAACAGCGCTATGTTTCTATAGGGTACATAAAATATGCACGTAGGCTATTGACCAATCAAGGGCGATGTGTGTGTGCGTCTGATAGGCCTATGTTGTGCGTCGGGTGAAGGCCTTTGCAGTTTATTTTCATGACTTTTTGCTGGGCTGTGCTTACTGTGTTGTTTTTCTTGGTTGTAGGTTGCGTATTTAGCAATAAGGCAATGTGTGATGATGGTTAACGGGACATGCACGTTGCGCATTTGGCACTGCGTAATGGTGAGAGGGACACGTACTGTAGTTTTTGGCATTTGGTACTGCGTAATGGTGAAAGCATATGGCAATTTGGCAACAACACGCATGTCAGGAACAAGTAAAGTGCAAATTTTCATAGATGATCCTATTTTTCTATTTTGCATGGTAACGCTGTGTGTGTTAGAGAGAGAGAGAGAGAGAGAGAGAGAGAGAGAGCGAGAGAGAGAGAGCGAGAGAACCGATTGATGCTGTGGGTCATTGTATGTGTGTGTGAGTTTAGCACATGCGCATGCGACATGACCACTTGGCGGTCTTTTTCTTCATTTTCTTCACCGACAGCGAGCAGCAAGCAAGCTTCTAGCGGTGAGTATCTGCCAATTTGAGTAAATATCATGTAAATGTCTTTTAATAAACCGTCCTACGCAATACTGAAGTATTGTTTTTTTGATAAAGAAGCTAAGACACTGTGGAATTAGGTAGCCAATTTGCTAACGTTAATTTGAACTCAGCTAACGTTAGCTAACGTATTGTTCTAGTGTTTAGCTAGCTAGTACAAATCAACCTAAGTTAGTTGACATACTATTACACTGGTCTTCATACAGCCCCTCCCGAAATCAAAGGCAGTTAAAGTTTAAACATAAAACGTTTGTGGATCTTGAATATTTCTTTATTTTTTGTTGTTCTCCCAATAATGTAAGCTTTTTACAGTGAAGTTCAGCAGCCGCCATGATTTTTTCTTTTTAGCCGCGACCGTTTATTTTTCTTTTCTTTTTATGTGCATTTCAGTCCGAGCTTTCTTAAGTCAGTCTTTTTGTCGTTTTGACGTTCCGATAAAATCAAACATGTTTAATATTACCGGAAGTTTTTGGCTCTGTAAAACTATAAATGTCCCCACGTTTTTGCGGACACGTAGGGAATTGTTGTCATATTTCTTAACGGGAGTTTGGTAACAGTTTCCCCAGAGAGCGCGACAGATGCTGACAGGTCACAGTGATGTATTAAACTGCAGTAAATATATTCACCGATAATTCTACTGTGTTCATGTCATGTTTGTGTTTTTTATGTAATCTGAGTCGGACTGGAGTCACTGAGTGTTTGTGTTGCTTCAGAATCCTGTCAGAGAGCGGTTGTTTCCTGCTCGTTATGTTCGGAGCGACTCAAGAGCTCCTCAGTTCTTCCAGTGTCGAGGACCCAGACCAGGACCAGGACCACAGCTGGACTGCCAGCCGCTGACCGCCTCCCAGTCCCTCACACTCTACCAGGTAACAACACACCTGAGTTGTAGTTAAAATGCTTTAACGATTCATTATTTACTGTATAAGAGAGTGTGGCTGAATCCAAATGTCTGGACTTTGCGGGCTCATTCCCGGGAAGTCTGCGAGTGTCGCGACTTCGCAGACTTGACGTGATGATGGTGAACACGTCACGGTACGTACGACTGAAGTCCGCGATGGTTCAGTCTAGAGGGTGGACATTTGGATTCAGCCTCTGTTAAAGTTTCCTCTGAACAGCAGGCTCATGCTGTGTTGTGTGGTCAGCAGCAGAATTATTATAGTTTTCTATTTTTCATTAGTTTTTATTTTTATTTCAGTTAACTAAAATGTTTTTTCACACCTAATTTTAGTTTTTAGTTTAGTTTTAGTTAACTTAACTATAATAGACTGTAGTCAGACTCTGCAGTGTGAGCTCAGCTCAGCTCAGAGGATCACAGCGGACAGACGCAGGTGTTCAGAGAGGCTCAGAGGTCCTTCAACAGGTAGGAACGTTTTAAAGGAACAGTCCCACATTTACTGAAACCCTCATGTTCTCTGTCTTCTCCAGAGTCACATGAGAAGATATCCGTTCCATCTCTAGTAACTTAGATTAACAAAGATTTCATAGTAAATGATTCATTTCTTAACTAATTAAAAACATAATTTATAGATGAATCAATAATGAAAATTAGAATTAGTTGTGATACATTAAGTCAATGATAGAATCAATGATAGCACTATATTTACTTTCAGCTTTAATGTGTCTCATCAGAGATGTTCAGACTCCTGTTTGTCTTGTTGATGTGTCTTCTGTCCGTTCTGCTCATTTATAAATCTGAACCGTCCTTTGTCCTCAGCGCCCCCCTGCCGCCCGCCAGTCTGTCCGTCAGCGACCAGGACTCTGGAGTCGACAAGGAACTGTCACCACGACCGTCCCAGAGTCCACACCTCCCCGCTCAGCAGGTCAGTCAAATTTAAGGCTTTTTTCAAGTACAGGACGCAGTGGTTCCCCTAGAATTTTTTTCAGGCCTGGTGGTACGCACCGAAAAAACCCTAAACTGACGAGGCACGCGGGATGGCATATTGGCGCGGTTGGCTTCGGTCAGATGGCGCAGCAGGTGGTCTGCAATTTATATTTGCGTTCAAATTTTTGTTCGATTGGTATATTCAAGACTTAAAACAAAGTGATCACAAGGAGAGGATGACTTAATAAGCCGCATTTATTGCATAAAAATAAGCTGTGTAACCTATGACCTTTGCAAAACATTAGCAGATCATGAACAGGGGCTGAGGTCGAATAGTCTTTTTTGTTTAGGAAGGTTCCTAACTGAGTGAAATTACCCGAAAGTATCTAAGTGGCAGCCATGATAAGAGCTGCTCGAATTCTCTAAATGCTAAAGATAGGTGCTTCAATGCTTCCTTACTTAGCTCCTTTAGTTAGTTAGTTAGTTAGTTAGTTTATTGTCCCCGGGGGGGGGGGGAATTCTTTTTCACAAAACTGTACATCACAAGGAGAACCAACAATACACTTTACACACATCATCACATAAACAACATAAAAAGACAAGACTCATAGTTCCCTTAGCGCAGTGCTTAGTTCCCTTAAAGCACCTTGGGTTGCTTTTGGGTATGAAATGTGCTATATAAATAAATTTGCCTTGCCTTGCCTTGCCTTGCCTTAGCGAGTCACCCTGTTAGAGCTGCTATGGCTGCAGGTATCAGGCTTTTGCCAAAACGAGCCCTTCTGCACCTCAGGGTCCTATACCTGCGCCCAGAGGGCAGTGCGGTGAAGTGGCGATTGAGTGGGTGTGTGATGTCCTGTACTATTGTATTTGCAATGCGTGTGATGGCCTTACAGTTGAGCTCTAAGAGGTTGGGTGTGGGGAGACCTATTATCTTAGCAGCAGTGTTGGTAATGCGTGTGAGCATAGGATACACTGGACCATCCTTTACGAAAGGAAAGGAGATAACGCCATCCCACAATCCTCCAGCTCCAGTCTGTCTGGACTGAAATGGCTAGTGAAACCCCCCTGACGTTCGCTATGACTGCCGGTTGGTCCAAAGTTACGGTAGAAAATGAAAATTTTGCCATGTGCTAATGTAGAGTTTTCCCCAGGATATTGAAATCAGATGGACCGTGACGCATCTTATGTCATTATTGTGCTTGCCGTAGGCAAAGCACAATACTATTGTTTCACATACTTATTCTTATTATTGTGCTTGCCATAGGCAAGGCACAATACTATTATCTCACATACTTATTATTATAGGTTTTCCAGAAACTTCTGCGCGCTACTCCTCCTACAGTTTTTACAGTACATAGACATATGAGACATCAAAATGTGCGGCTCATTTAGGGGAAGTGTGCTATTACTTTTCTAAGAGATTCATAATAAGGTTTTTGATATATTCATGATTAAATTCCATTTTAGACGCAATACACACACATTGAAAATGATGAGAACCAGAGAGACTCAATCATAGGATCACAGAGTTAAGTTTCGTTTTCCGCCATCTTGTTTGCCTTGAGATCGGGAGCCCGTTTCTCCAAGCAGGCTGACCTGCGTGTAAGCTGAAGCTAACTGAAGCTATCTGAAGTAGAATCTATACAATTATATCATATCACCAGTTATTTCGATGCAAGACAAGCATGGAGGAAGCATGGACACAGACGAAGCATGGAGGTTTCTGTTGCGCCGAGTGCACTGCCGACGCTTGCCGAAGTTTCCCGGTGGCGCGCTGGCGGCCAGTGGTGGTAGCTGGGCGCCGAATTGTTCCCGGTGATCGGGCGGAGATTTCGGCGGGGGTTGCGACGCCGGCGAACGGCGCTTTTGGCACCGATGGGTACCAGAGCTAACAGGGCTAGCATCCGGAGCTAACTGAAGCTTACCCGGGGTACAGTGCAGTCCGTGGTCGCGGTGGCAGGACAGCGCCGGAGAGAGAAGCCGGCGAACGGGGGCACCAGAGCTAACAGGGCTAGCATCCGGAGCTAACTGAAGCTAACCAGGGGTATCAGTGCAGGGCAGCGCCGGAGAGAGAAGGCGGCGAACGGGGACTTGGATCCGGGGTTCGATGCGGAGACGAGGATAGTTGGAGGAGACGGGGCGAGCTGGAACGGATATAGTATGGATGTATGGACTTCTGTATATTAACAGAGGAGTTTTTATCAGCTGGCTTGGTGCATTTGGGACAGAAGAACCGCGGTAAGTCAAAACAAACACACACAATATACACATTTAACTTTATTGCCGTTATTGCCCCTGGTGTGTAGTCCTATTTTTTCCATGTAAAATTTTATTTAGGCTACAAGAGCTTACTAGGCTGTAAAAAGTGAAATGGTCGAGCTCATTCATGTCAGTGCTTTGACACAGCCAACAGATGGCGACAAAGACGATGAGTTCCCCACATAAGCGCTCTGTCAGTCTCGGCCGCCTGTGTTTGTGGTGCGTTTACTGTCCTTGGAAAGCTGGGAATCTCTAATTTTGTTCGAGACCAGACATATTGTTGTGGAGTGGTGTTGAGAAAAGTATCCCAGTGCTTTTGAACGCAACTGGCTCTTGTATTTAGTGAGTCTGGTCTTTGTCAAATTCGAAAGGTGGCAGTGTTACAATCATAGCGATATAACACTAGAGGGGACCTTCATTTGCATATCTGTATAGGCTACTGTGGATTTTAAGTTGATTGAAGTGTAGAGATGTTTGTTTTTACTGTAGTATCCTACTTGTTTACATGATGGCATCTATATAAATTATTTATTTATGGATTGTAATCTTAATTGTAGGCTAAGATGTCATGCCAATAAAGTAAAAAAATAAATAAATAAATAAAAATATGAGGGCCTATGTCCATTATTAGCTGCTTAAATTGGCTTAAAGCTGTCACACTAACCACTTAATGGCATTACATTTGCCTTTTATTGTATATTTTATCTGGGTGTATTGTTGGGTGTGTTTCAGTGTTGGTGATATTTAATTGCTGCCAACATCTGTCTATTGCTACAACAACAGATCATTGGGGGGGTTTTACATGACAAAATAAGCAGATTTTCATATATACTCTTAATATGGATTTACAGAGCAAAATGCTAACGATTGCAATGCTGCACCCTTAGCAAAACTAGTGAACGCCAAGTCTGAGGGCAGGGGCAAGGGCAGGGGCATGGCAAGGGCGGCAAGCACAATTAAATTTTCTTTAGGAAATTTAGCCTTTTCTAGTTTTTCCACTTCTTCCGGACAAAACTTCTGCGCGCTACTCCTCCTACAGTTTTTACAGTACATAGACATGTGAGACATCAAAACGTGCCGCTTATTGAGGGGAAGTGTGCTATTACTTTTCTAAGAGATTCGTCGTGGAGTTTTTGAGATATTCGCGATTAAGTGCGATTTTTTTGCCCCATTGACTTGAATGGGATTTTGCATAAAAGTAGCTGTAGCTCAGAAACCCTAAGAGCTAAAGTTCCCAAACTTGGTAGATAGGTTCACAGTGTCCCCTTCTACTCTGTTCTAAAAAATTACACTGATTGACCTGATGGTGGCGCTATAACAGCCCTCTTTACGTTTTGGTCCATAACTTTTGAACCGTAGCATGTAGACTCTTTTCCCTGGATTCCCTGGGTCCATACGCATCTAACCATATAGGCCACGCCCATTTCCGCCTAACTAGATTTTCCGCCATTTTGAATTTTGTCCAAAACAGTTTTTTCGCTACTGTTTGTACGAATTTTCTCCAATCTTCACCAAATTTGCCACACAGCATGCCTGGACTGTCCTGCACAAAAGTTATCGAGCCGTTTTTTGATATTCTGTACCGTTTTGATGTTATGGGCTTCCAAAGTTTGATGACATGTTGTGGGCGGGGCCTATGGTTTAAAAATTGGTATAACTCATGAACGCATTATGCTATCCCATCCAAATTTGGTACAGTTGTGCACATATCATGTCTCAGCCGACCTGTAAAATTTCGTGTCATTTCGCAAATAGGGGGCGCTACAGCGACCTATTAAGTTTTAAACGATCGTAACTCGGTGACCGTAAATGCTGGAAACAATTCTTTTTTCCCTTGGATTGTCTTTGTTCCCTAGTAACCTAGCAACCACAAGTGACACCCTAGCAACCACCTAGCAACACCCTAGCAACCACCTAGCAATCGCCTAGGAACGCCGTAGTGACCGCTGCGCACCAGACAGTGCAGGAATACACAGATGATTGACAGTCTTTACGGTGGTTGTATTCCATTGGACGTCCTTTTCCTGTCACAGCGCTCACAAATCTTGCTGCTGTTTGCACATTGCTGTACTTCACCCAGCAGATATCTCTCTCTGTGTATCTATCTATCTATCTATCTATCTATCTATCTATCTATCTATCTATCTATTTAGTTGGGCTTGCTTCAGCAACTGCCACTATTCCCACAATTTTCACAGCACATTTATTTTACATCTAACTGTTCATATACTTCTCTCTCTCACAATGTCAATATCTAAGTGGTAGCAGTTGTAGTTTTGAAACACACACACACACACACACACACACACACACACACACACACACACACACACACAACACAGGTGTAATTAACATTAAATGACTGATTCTACTTCCATTACAACTACTGCTGCTCCACCTGGTGGCCTATTCATGGCACTGTTGATTCTCCCTGTACTGTAGTATCGTGTTTATGGCACCAGGGGGCTCCCCAAAGGCACTTTCAGCACAGCTCCTCCTGGTGGCCTATTCATGAACCTGTTGATTCTCCCTGTACTGTGGGAGCCCTATTGAAATAGTACTGTTAACATCAAAGACTTGTATTCAGTCATTTCTGATAGTCACTGCCACCTAATTATTCTAAAGTTTTTCTAAAGTGATCCAGTCATTTGCTGTAGTCAAATATGACCATCTACAGTGTATTTCACTGTGTAACATACACACATCTCTACTACTACTACTAGTAGTACTAGGCCTACTACTACTGCTGCTAATACTGTTACTGCTACTACCTCTAATACTGCTAGTAGTAGTACTAGCAGTATTAGAAATAGTAGTATTAGAACTAGTAGTAGTAGTAGTCTACTACTACTACTACTACTTCAGTGTCCTTGGAAAGCTGGGAACCTCTAGTTTTGTTCGATAGCAGACATATTGTTGTGGAGTGTTGAGAAAAGTATCCCAATGCCTTTGAACACAACTGGCTGTTGTATTTAGTGAGTCTAGTCTTTGTCAAATTGGACAGGGGCCGGGACAGGGACATTGCAAGGGCGGCAAGCACAATTACATTTTCTTCAGAAAATTTAGCCTTTTCTAGTTCTTATTTTTCCACTTCTTCCGGACAGAACTTGTGCGCACTACTCCTCCCACAGTTTTTACAGTACATAACCCTGTGAACTCGCTTGACATTATTATGTATGAAACTGCCAATCATATGTAATTATTTATTAATCGAAGGTGCCGGAACACCGTTCCGGAGTGTTCCGGCCCACTTTAACCCCTGCATACACTGTGTGTGTGTGTGTGTGTGTGTGTGTGTGTGTGTGTGTGTGTGTGTGTGTGTGTGTGTGTGTGTGTACTTGCAAGCTAACGTTAGCTACTGTAACGTTTGCTATTAGCCTACGAGCTAACCGTACGTTTCAGCTGAAGATTGCTAGCTTCAATCATATAAATCTGGCTGCAGTGCTCCCTCTCTTTCTCTCATACATACACGTGTGTGTGTGTGTGTGATACACGTGTGTGCGGGTGCGTGTGTATGTGTATGTAGGAGGGGGATTTACTTTGTAGAGGTGTTCACAAGTCAGTCCATGTTTACAATCTATTGGAAAACTCTGAAGAGTAGGGGTAACCCTTTTCAAAGTCTTCTAGTGTATGGTAGGCAGTCTTTGCAAAATCTTATCAGTCTGTGACTAAAAACTCAGTGACTTATGACACATTGTCTTTAGATGTGAGCTGGATGTGAGAGGGTGTCAGACTTTAGTCTTTTCAAAGTTTTTTTGTGTATGGTAGGCATTAATTGTTCCTGTAGTAAATGATAGATCTTGGGAGCGATGCCCCGACATGATAATGATCTAATCAGCAGTTCTTCAGTCGGGCTGCCCGTGGGGCAGGTAAGAGGGCTTCCTAACCATTTAGACAAGGCACTTTGCATTTGGACATATCTCCCAAATTGATTACGTGGTAATTTATATTTATCTACCATTTGGTTGAAGCTTAGGAAGTGCTTAGTGTGGTTATCAAATAAATGCAAAACGTAGGTAATTTCAGCTTTTCGCCATAGTGTCCAATTAACTGTTTTGTCTCCAATTAAAATTCACTTATTATTCCATAAAGGTGCTCGAGGGGATTTTAAAAAGTCCCAACGGCCAGCTATGCAGTTTGTGCCACACTGATTTAGTGTTAGTGATAATAGGATGATCCTTTTGTTGTAGCAACTTTGTGCCAAATAGCTCAGACCAGGGAGATAGCCCACCGTTAACTACAGTCTCTATCTGGAACCAGCTTGGATTATCTCTTGCCTCATTATCTGGCAACCATGTTCTCATATACTTTATATTGATAGCCCAATAGTTCCATTTAAAATTGGGAAGAGAAAATCCCCCTTTCTTCGTATGAGATTGTAATTTCGTCATTCCTAAATGGTGCTGTGAGTTGCCCCAAAGAAAATCTAAAATAAGAGTATCAAAATCTCTGAAGTAGGAGTCGGGAATATTCAGAGGAAGGTGGGATAGTATGTAATAAATCACAGGTGCAGTCATCATTTTAACGGAGTGAATTTTCCCCCAAAGCGAAAGGTGAATTTTGGTCCACCTACCAAATTCAGATTTCATTTTCTGTAGTAGTGGATTGATATTTTCTCGGACCATATCTTTGTAATCAGGAGTTATTTGAATGCCCAGGTATTTGATGCCTTTTGAAGACCAACAAAATTTCCACTGATGAAACAGGGTAGATGGGCAATAACCCGATATAGGCATAGCTTCTGATTTATCCCAGTTAATACGATATCCAGATAATAGTGTGAATTCCTCAATACAGTTTAACAAGGTGGGTATAGATTTTTCTGGTTGCGTTAGTAGTAGTAAAATATCATTCGCGTACAGTAAAAGTTTATGATGACTACTGCCCACTGTGATCCCATGAATATCTGTATTATTCCTCAGCCTCTGTGCTAAGGGCTCTAAGGCAAGTACAAACAAACCTGGACAGCCTTGTCTTGTGGATCTGTGCTACTGGAATAGATCAGATATAAGACCATTTGTTAAAACACAAGCGTAGGGGGTGTCATATAAGGTTTTAATCCATGTAATGAAGTTTTTCCCAAAGCCAAATCTTTTGAGTGTTTCAAAGAGGTAACTCCATTCAACACAATCAAAGGCTTTGGCGGCATCTAACGACAAAGCGATTGGATGGACAGAGTCGTGCGCAAGGTACTGTAAGCTGACTAGTCGTCTAATATTGTCAGAACTATAGCGTTTCGGGATAAAGCCTGTTTGGTCCATGTGGAATATGTTTCCAATAACTTTTGACAAACGGTTTGCAAAAACCTTTGCTAAGATCTTTTGATCGCAGTTAACTAAAGAAATAGGCCGATAGCCACTAGGATGTAAAGCATCTTTTCCTTTTTTGTGAATGAGAGATATAACTGCGGCGTGCATGGATTGTGGCAAGGTGCCAGCTGTAAATGCATCGTTATAAACCTCAAGCAACAAAGGACTTATAATATCTTCAAATGTTCTGTAAAAATCGGTAGGAAATCCATCTAGCCCGGGGGATTTGTTTAGTGGCATGCTTTTAATCACCTGAGAGATCTCCTCTATTTTTAATGGTGCCTCCAAGAAGTCTCTGTCACTGCTTAGAGGAGGTAGAGATATTTCCATCTGGCTGCCGTATACCAGCTATATGGTTACTGTTTTGTTGTTTCAAGCGGTAGGCCTGAAGCCGACCAGGCCTTTCACCCATTTCCCAGTATGTCTGATTGGTTCGAAATAAGGCATAGTCTGCTTTCTTATGATATAATTTATTTAATTGATATTTAGTGGCAATTATCTTGTTCAGTGTGGGCTTGGTTTGAGACTATGAGACTATGAGGTTTCAAGTATTTGAAGTTCACTCTCCAATTCAGTGAATTTCTCATTAGCTGACTTCTTCTTAAAGGAAGCATAGGAAATGATTCTCCCTCTCCAATAGGCTTTCAGAGTATCCCACCAGATGGCAAGGGCACTGTCCTGCTTTCTATTAGTTTGCTCAAAAAGCAAAGTTTAATTTCTAATCATCTTGAGGAATATACTGTCTTTCAGTAAGAATACATTTAAACGCCACCTCCGGCTTTTAGGTGTCAGAATTGAGAATTTAGTTTTAACTGGAGCATGGTCTGAAATTAATATATTACCTATATTAGAGCTAACAGGACAGCCCACTAATGACTGAGAGATTAGAAAATAATCGATTCTGGTGTAAACATTATGGGGGGAAGAAAAAAACGAGTAATCTCTTCTATCTGGATGCATCAATCTCCAGATGTCTTTTAGACCCAAATCAGAGGCTGTCTAATGGCAACAGCTGATCTACTCTCTGTATTACGTCTAGGTAGGGACCTATCAAGATCCTGATCTCGTATTTGTATACCACCTAATATTATCTGAATATTCCCTAGTTCCAAGAGAAGTTGTGATAGGTTATGAAAAAACTCTGGCCTATCTGAATTAGGCGCATATATATTACAGAGAAAAACTGGTGTGTCCAGTAATTGCCCATGTACTATTACATAGCGGCCTTCCGAGTCAGTTAACACTTCCATATCATTAAAATTAACTTCTATTCTTAAATTAACGTCTTATTGATCAAAATGGAGACCCCTCTACTTTTGCCCGTTCCTGGGCTTGAAAAAACCTTCCCCACCCAAGAGCACCTCAGCGTTAGGGATTCTTTCTTATTTAAATGTGTTTCCTGAACAAAGGCTATGTCGACTTTAGATGTCCTTAGATATGTAACTAAACTGCACTCCAACCTACCGTGGTTTGCCTGCACTCTTCTCCGCTCCCACATGTCTCAGTCCTCAAATACATAAAACATTAGCCATTATAGACTTAGTGTTTCTTGAGTAAAGAAAACACTGTACTTATTCAAACAACCGGTTCTTTATTCAGCTCTTGTATTGCAAACAACCAGAGACTGTCTCCAAACAACTGCCTACTACTGCTGTGTTCTTCTACAGTTGAGTGAAGCAACTACCAACAATTCTGGCTCAATACTGCTGCCTACTGGAGGGTATACAAAACTGAATGCAAGACGAGGAAACAGAGCTTCTAGTAGCTTCTAGTCTAGCTTCTAGCTTCTAGTCTCCTCAGCAAACACTTCCATCTATAATCACAATGTTAACATCAGTGCTAAATTTGATAAACAGGTACACTGCATAGTTTTAACTAAGTTTGCAACCTAGGGCTAATTTGAAAACATTTTATTGAGCTATTTACGTCAGACGAAGTGAGACGAAATTGCCTCGTCACGGTTTACCTCAGCTCTGCGTGCGGCACTTAATTCAAGATGGAGGCGGGGTGGAGTTATGAGGTTTTGCCGACAGTTTGAGGATCTAATGGAGTTACGACATTTAGTCACAAGCTCTTTTTAATACTTTTCATTGGTTAAATATTTGTAAAACCCACAGACAGACATAAAGGGTGACCAATAGCATTGATTTATGAAAAAAATTTAATTACGAAAAATGGAGATACAAGGTTTCCGCCCGACAGTGACGATATACAACTTAACATAGCCTATGTCTCTAACACAGTTATTGTTAATTTAATGTTAAGCTTCTAAATACGGTGTTGCACCGGGAATCATGGGAAAATAGCCCAAAAGTAAAATGACTAAAACAAACAAAAATGACTAAGACTGCATAGATAGCAACATGAATGAACACACTTACATAATTTTGCCATAGAGCATGGGGTAGGATAGAAAAACGGCGGAGAAAAAGAAAAACTCATAGACAATTGTCTCCGCGGCAGCAGCCCCTGGCGGGGTAGTGGTGTTTTGCTCATCGGTTTTCCAGCGGCCCACCAGCGGGTAAATAGCGGTTTAGACAGATGCCCGCTGATGGCCCAATTGATCCACTACCCATAGTTATCCTATTAATGTTATAAATCCTACATTATAATATATTTAGGATTTCTACACAATTACTCAAAAATATTAGTTACATTTTTTCAACATTTTTCAACTCTTACTGCATATATTTTGTCATTATTTAAATATAGCACAAAGCAAATTTTCATATGGAATGATTTGTTTATTAATTTTCACAAAATCATTACAATGCAAGTATGACATTTAAAATGTATACAACTTAAATATAAATACAATAAATAGTATAAATTATAAATGAGTAATACCGTAATATAAGTACTACTACACTCATACTAATAACAAATACTATCAATAATCGTAGTATACATTATAACATATGTGACCAGTCAGATTGACCCCTCAAACCATTTTGAGTTTAATACACTGTTGGAAAGAGGAGAATTTAAGCTTTCTGGTGATATCAAAAATTATCTTTGTACTCCACAGATTGAGTGACATGCACTAGGGCTGCAACTAACGATTATTTTCATTGTCGATTAATCTGTCGATTATTTTCTCGATTAATCGATTAGTTGTTTGGTCTATAAAATGTCAGAAAATGGTGAAAAATGTGGATCAGTGTTTCCCAAAGCCCAAGATGACATCCTCAAATGTCTTGTTTTGTCCACAACCCAAAGATATTCAGTTTACTGTCATAGAGGAGTAAAGAAACCAGAAAATATTCACATTTAAGAAGCTGGAATCAGAGAATTTTGACTTATTTTTCTTAAAAAATTACTCAAACCGATTCATCGATTATCAAAATAGTTGGCGATTAATTTAATAGTTGACAACTAATCGATTAATCGATTAATCGTTGCAGCTCTAACATGCACCCCTTGATGTCTTGACTGTTTCCAAACTATGTTTTTGAGGAAAAGGGCCTCAAAGTTTAAAGTCAATTAAGTGGTAAAAAGTAGTCTGATATTATATCAGTCCATTGCGCGATATTTAATAATATCAATTAAATTCAATGTCTCTCTCTCTCGCTCTCTCTCTCACACACACACACACACACACACACACACACACACACACACACACACACACACCATAGTAAGGGGAGAAGTGTTGCCAAGTTCGTAGCGACAAAACCCTCCCAGTGCCAATTAAACCCAACCCATAAACAGTCCAATGATCAATGAAACTAGTCCAAAATAACAAACCAATAACAAAACTCCACAATACAACCCTGACAAACTTTATAAACAGCGTTTTAAGTCCTACAGCATTTATAACATTTCCAAGTACATTGAAAACCACGAACCTGGCAACATGAGGAATGCGAGCTTTGTCGACAAACTAAGTTAGTAGCTCTGCTTGTCACCCTACCTTTACGAGCTTCAAAACTATATTTACCGGTTGAATTTCACAATATTTTTTACCCCGAAACAGCCAAAAATCGATCTTTTCTCATAAAATCACGTTTATCCACAAATGCGCCGTTGCGACTTCCGACTGAAAATGATAGAACGCGTCACATATAGTATATGGTATATATATTAAAAGTATAAAGATAACAGATTGATGACAATATACACAGAGTGACTGACAGTGGCTTTATCAATGGCACAATTTATCAATCATACAAAGCATAATAGGGTGAGGAACTTACTGGTTCTGTGCTGCTTATGCAGTCTTTACATCAGAGGGCCTATGTAAACAATGCATGGATAAGCAGGGTAACTGTGTGTGTTAGGGATGTGCGCGATTAGTCGACTAGTCGTTTAAACGTTTCTACCCTCATTAATCGGCACCAGAAATACTAGTCGGTTAAACTAATTATTAATAATGTACGCCGCTTAAAGAGCAACTTGCAGGTTAAATATTTTACGAAATTTATACTTAACCTTGTCTGAAAATGACCATTTGAAAAGTTAATGCGGAATTTAATATGTTTTACAAGACATAAGGGCACAAATTCAGAGGAAAAAGTGGCCGTTTTGAGCAAAGCTCCTAAAAACGCCTTTTTTTTCTAACATCGCGTCATACTGCGTCACATAAGGGAGTCCGTCTCACAGACTCCCTCTACAGTACACTGTGCAGTAGTAGGCGGTAGTGAGTTTGAGCGGTTGTTAGTTTGTGAGTCGGCATTTTTTTCTAGTTTATCTTTGCAATTTACCATTTTTCATGATGGTGAATTACTGTGTTTGTGCAGGTTGCACAAATTCCAGCCTGTCAGGACATCGAGTCCACAATTTTCCTAACAGGAAAAGGGATGGTGCTAGTTTTCGTGCCTAGGTGTGTTTTGTGCAGGTGAAGAGGCGGGACTTCACTGCTGCATCTGCAACGAAAAACGCGGTCGTTTGTGGCGCTTATTTTAGACCGGAGGATTATCTTCCCGGTGATATGATGGAGTTCAGGATGGGATTTCGAAGCCAGGACCGGGTGAGACTGACAGCCGGTGCGGTTCCTTCAGTGCACAAAGCGGCGTCATCAGGTCCGCCGTCAGCAGCAGCTTCTGGTTCTGCCGGCGGGAGTAATGGTCACGGATCCGTCAGAGATTCAGCTCGACGAAAACGTGAACTGTGCACCGTAAGTCTTGTTTTCTAACCTAAAAATCCTATTATTGGGAATCATGAGAAAGTTTCAGAGCGACAGACACAGAGCGTCCCCGTAACCATAGCAACTCACTCACTCTCCTGCCTGGTGTGCACGGCGCGAGAGGAGAGTTGGCAGCCCTGTGAACTCGCTTGACATTATTATGTATGAAACTGCCAATCAGATTTATTTACTTATTAATGATGATTGATGATATGAAGCATAGCGTCCTGGCTGTGTTTACAAGACGCATGAACCATTACGCACAGGTGACAGGTATGTTACAGTCATTTTAAACGTCTTTTCAGCAGCTAAGATTGTCATTAAGCTGTAGGAGCTTACAAACACATTTTTTTTTTTTTAGATATTTTTATCACAAACTCTTCCCGCAGTGGCGGCTGCACTCTCCGTCATCTGGTTTAAAACACGTCGAATGACATCAACAATCCGTTATTTATGATAGCCTAATCAGTGCAATAACAAGTGAAAACACATCAATAATACTCTTACATATTTTACAAAAACGAACAGGACATTTTTAATAACTAAAAGCAGGAATTATAGCCTACATAAGCGATTTGATCAGAATATTTTCACGGATTCAGAGTAAAAAAAAACTATTGATCTACTAATTCATGTAGACTAATTGACAATTTAATGAAAAGGTTCTCTCATTTGAATTTAGAGTCTTCTACATTTTATTCTGGTGACAGCAGCAGCTTGATGCGTAGCCTATCTCCGTTATGTTATT
This sequence comes from Centroberyx affinis, assembly GCF_046629955.1. Taxonomy (NCBI): domain Eukaryota; kingdom Metazoa; phylum Chordata; class Actinopteri; order Beryciformes; family Berycidae; genus Centroberyx; species Centroberyx affinis. Next base: position 53,168 of record NW_027280040.1, read on the forward strand.
GATTAGCCTGTTCATGATAATTTGGCAGCGCTCCAAAAGACACAATACGTTCAGTGCAGCATTTTTCAATATTACTGTGTCACCAAGTCAGTTCTCCTCAGCATTTTTGCCTTCAAGTCTCAAGTCAAGTCGAGTCTCACAGCATACAGACAGCTCTCGTTTTAGCTTGTTCATATTATTAATTACTATAACGGTTAATTTTCGGGACAACTGCTCGCAATTTGGGACTGTCCCGAATTTTTCAGGACGTCTGGTCACCCTATTGTGATGTGAACACAGCGTTAGATATCGTTAGCTAACGCTGGTCACTCACCAAGACACCTGCCCAGTTCTCTGCTGGTTCTCCTCACACCACAACTAAATATCTCTCCTCTGACCGTTATTTCTTCTGACCCTGGTCTGTTCCTGGTCTCTTGGACGCCTAGCAGGCTCATAATTATAAGGCTGTGGTCCATCATATGCGTATGCATATACATTTACAACCTCTTCAGTGTCAAAACTAGTGTTGAGATCCATTATTTTCTTATTAGTGTGCCTGCTTTGCAAGGCAAAGGAGCACACTTATATTATTGCTCATACTTATTATTATTAGTGTGCCTGCTTTGCAATGCAAAGGAGCACACTCTTATTATTGCTCATACTTATTATTATTTTTCTTTTTATTCTTCCTTGCAAAACTTTGGCGTGTAACTAGTCTCGGGGCATAGTTGCGACACCCCTCAAAATACATCAAAACGTGCGCCTTGAACGGGAATCAAGTGCTATGACTTTTCTTAGAGATTGTACGTAAAGTTTAGCACGAAGTGCGGCCCATTGAAATGAATGGAGAATCGGGAAAAAATCGCAGAAATTCATCAAACCGGCCCCTCTTTGGAGCCACGCCACTTGGTCATACTTTGTCGCAGAAACATGATTAAAAGTTTACACGGGTCACAAGACTTTGAACTCTGTTGGTCTAAAGTAACTTTTCAATAGCTACTACGGTTTTTACGCAATCGCAGTTTACGTTTTATAAGACTTTTGGACAGTTTCAGATTTTATAATGGGTGTGTATTGCGCGGAATGTTCAGACCTAGAGCACGCGATGTCGTCACACACTCTAGCTCCACGCCTTCAAGTTTGATCAGAAATCTTCCAAACATTATCATCTTAGTCCCACAGCTTCCACTCTACAAGCAAGATTTATACACCAAATTGTAGGCATTTTTGTCCTCTCTCACCCAATGTTACTTCCATTGAAATAGGACCCACGGTTTTTGAATAAATCGCCCAAAAGGGCAGGGAGTGCTGTCCGACACTCCCATCCGCTTCCATGTAATTTGACCGCTCAAACCCAGAGTGAGAAGAAGAAAAGGAGGTGATTTATATTTTATCACAGCTCCTTTTTTTAAAATCATACAGACACATGTCATACATCAGTGTCGCCAGTGACGTCTTGGGACGCTCAAAGTGAAAAAACATTTTTGATGCAAGCTTTACTTTTCGAGATACAGGGATTTGTTCGGGGACCAGTTTTGGCTTATTGTGAGTGCTAATGAAACATTAGTTCAAGGTTTCCTGCCACAGGGGGGCCTGTATCCATAGCAACTAGTGACTCAGTCTCTGGGCAGAAATTCTCACACCTGCCCATGATTGGCTAGGTCGACAGTTAATACTGTTTAATACTGTCATACTATTTGTGTTTGTGTGTGTGCGAGGGATGGAGATGCGCACCAAGCAGCAGGCACACTCAAAATTTCCTGAAATTTTCTAGTATTGTTTAATACTGTCATACTGTTTGTGTTTGTGTGTGTGCGAGGGATGGAGATGCGCACCAAGCAGCAGGCACACTCAAAATTTCCTGAAATTTTCTAGTATTGTTTAATACTGTCATACTGTTTGTGTTTGTGTGTGTGCGAGGGATGGAGATGCGCACCAAGCAGCAGGCACACTCAAAATTTCCTGAAATTTTCTAGTTGTTCTTATTGTTCAACTTGACCACTCTCCCTTTTTTTACGTCACTTCCGGTTTGCCTTTTTTAGATGCGGAAGTAAACTTCTTTCACAAAAACGACTCCAGAAGTCACTGTTGTGTATATATAAGTATATTTTTATGAAAATCTAGTTCCTACATCATTTTCCTACACATTGATTCACTGGGGTCTCCAACCTGCAAGTTGCTCTTTAACTGTTGCGTCTAAGATGTTACGCAGCCACCCGCCACTAGCCGGGGCTGCAGCCCCAGCAGGCGGTTATGCCCGGAAATTGGGACTGGACAGAGATGACATCTCCAGTGCGGTTTGGCAGTATTTTGATCTAGAAAAGGAAAATAAGGTTGTAAACCTGTATCCCACCTAATGAAGATCTACTTGTGTGGTGGTGCGGGAAGACGCAATGCTTTCCAAAACTATGCCGGTGTTCCGGCTTGCAAGTCGCTATCTCTGTGTGCCTGCAACATCTGTGCCAGCTGAGAGAGTTTTTTCAGCTGCTGGACTTATTGTTAATAGACTGAGGTCTCGCCTTTCACCCGAACATGTTGACATGTTTTCGCTGAACAAAAATGTTTCGTCAGTCGAGTAAGTAGAACCTACCATGTTGTGTGTGTGTGTGTGTGTGTGTGTGTGTGTGTGTGTGTGTGTACCTGCTGTTTGAAGCTGCCAACAGCACGCCGTTGTTGAATAGCCTAATAATCTGATGTCACGTCGATCAGTAGGCCTAATTGTTATTTTTTTGTAGGCCTATTATTGGTAGTTTTTCTGATGACAGATTATTATTTTTTAATATTTAGGGGTCCAAACACGTAGTGCGAGGAACCCTATTGTAATTGTTCCGATTATTAGGGATCCAAGCACGTAGTGCGGGGAACCCTATTGTAATTGTTCCGATTATTAGGGGTCCAAGCACGTAGTGCGAGGCCTCTGCTATCTTAACCAAAGTTGGTGCACTTGTGCAGGTATCAACTCTAAGGAAATGTGCAACATTTGGTGCCTACAACACACATTTACCCTAGTTATTATTATTTTTCTTCTTCTTCTTGTGCCCTAAAAGTATCTGAAATATGAGTCTCTGAAGGAGCTGTGATTGTTTTTTGTGATTATTCTACAACGTGGTTGCATTATCACTGCTGCACTGTTTGCCTGTTGCTAAATATCTTAACATTGTGATAACCTTCATAATAACAATGGCATTAATGCGTCTTTTCTGCGTCTTTCAGCCATTTTCTCCTCTCCTTAAGAAACTCCTAACTTCCTAAAAGTCCTCCTCTCTACTCTTAACAGTTTTCCACCTTAGGAGCTCTCTTAAGGGCTAAGATGCGTTGTGAAAAGCTTTTATCTTTACTAGGATTTGGTCTTACTTTTAAGGGGAAATTCTTAGAAAACGTCACCACTCTCAGAGTTTTCTTAGAATTTCACCACGAGGACCAACTCTTAGTACGAGGCGGCTCTGTAGATACGGCCCCAGGAGTTCACATTACAGGAGGAGCTCCATCTGAGACAGAGATTGAAGAAGCCATCCTTGCGCTGTTTTGCAGACGTGACGTCTCGGGGCGAGGAAAATGTCGGGCTGCCAAAAGAGACACCGGACAGACAACCGTGTCCCACGGTCTCGGCACAGACGCCTCCCGGATCAACCAATGAGAGTTCGCCATCCAGTCTGTGCAGCATCCCCTCTGCAATCTCCCAGTGAAGCAAAGGTGGTATTGTCTCAAACGCCAACTCCACCAGCATTTGTAAGGGAACCAAGCCTAACCGGGGTTTCCACTGAGGACAGTGACACAAACTTGATGTCACCTCCCTGTGTCTCTTCTGTCAGGATACCAGGAGATTGTGGCCGATGCACCAGATCGAGACATCCCTCCAAGCTCGCCTCCACCAGCAGTTTTAGGTGAGTCCAGCCTGAGCAGTGATGCTTCTGATGCTGTCTCTCCTACTGCTTCACAAGCTGTCTCAGCTAAATCATCAGGGGCCGTATCCACAAAGCCTCCTAGTACTAAGAGTTGGTCCTCGTGGTGAAATTCTAAGAAAACTCTTGAGAGTGATGACGTTTTCTAAGAATTTCCCCTTAAAAGTAAGACTAAATCCTAGTAAAGATAAAAGCTATTCACAAAGCATCTTAGCCCTTAAGAGAGCTCCTAAGGTGGAAAACTGTTAAGAGTAGAGAGGAGGACTTTTAGGAGCTTAGGAGTTTCTTAAGGAGAGGAGGAAATGGCTGAAAGACGCAGAAAAGACGCATCAATGCTATTATCATTATGAAAGTTATCACAATGTTAAGATATTTAGCAACAGGCAAACAGTGCAGCAGTGATAATGCAACCACGTTTTAGAATAATCACACAAACAATCACAGCTCCTTCACAGACCCAAAAGAGACAGCGGAAAGACAACCATGTCCCACGGTGCCGGCACAGACACCTCCCGAATCAACCAACGAGAGTTCGCCATCCAGTCTGTGCAGCCTCCCCTCTGCATCTCCCAGTGAAGCAAAGCTGGTATTATCTCTCAGACCATCTCCACCAGCAGTTGTAAGTGACACAAAAGTGCTATCACCTCCCGGTGAAAGGTGTTAAAGAGAGAGTGTCTTTTGTAAGGATCCCCAGTAGAGAGGAGATTGTGGCTAGAAGAACAGTTAGACACGCAACTCCAAGACCATCTCCACCTGAGAGTTCAACACCATCCACTCTGTCCAGCACACCTTGTGGATCTCCCAGTGACGCAAAGCTGGTATTATCTCAAACACCAACTCCACCAACATTTGTAAGGGAACCCAGCCTAACCGGGGTTTCCACTGAGGACAGTGACACAAAATCGATGTCACCTCCCTGTGTGTCTTCTGTAAGGATACCAGGAGATTGTGGCCGATACACCAGATGGACACGTATCTCCAAGCCCGTCTACACCAGCATTTTTAGGTGAGTCCAGCCCGAGCAGTACTGCTTCTTATTCTACAACGTGGTTGCATTATCACTGCTGCACTGTTTGCCTGTTGCTAAATATCTTAACATTGTGATAACCTTCATAATAACAATGGCATTAATGCGTCTTTTCTGCGTCTTTCAGCCATTTTCTCCTCTCCTTAAGAAACTCCTAACTTCCTAAAAGTCCTCCTCTCTACTCTTAACAGTTTTCCACCTTAGGAGCTCTCTTAAGGGCTAAGATGCGTTGTGAAAAGCTTTTATCTTTACTAGGATTTGGTCTTACTTTTAAGGGGAAATTCTTAGAAAACGTCACCACTCTCAGAGTTTTCTTAGAATTTCACCACGAGGACCAACTCTTAGTACGAGGCGGCTCTGTAGATACGGCCCCAGGAGTTCACATTACAGGAGGAGCTCCATCTGAGACAGAGATTGAAGAAGCCATCCTTGCGCTGTTTTGTATGGAACACTTGAAGTGCCAGATCAATAAATAAATGAATAAAAGAATAAATAAATAAATGTGGAAATATAAAACTGAATAGAAAAAACAATTGGGAAAGACATACAGAAAAAGATTGATAAAACTGCTTTAATTGCTTTATTTTTTTCCACATTTATTTCTTTATTCATTTTTATATTTATTTTCACATTTATTTGTTCATTTATTTCCACATTTATTTTTTTATTCATTTTTATATTTATTTTCACATTTATTTGTTCATTTATATCTATATATATTTCTTTATTTATTTCCATATTTTTTTTTTTAATTTATCTATTTATTTATTTCCATATACATTTATTTATTTATTTCCATATATATTTTTACATTTATTTCTTCATTTATTTCCGTGTGTATTTCCCTATTGCCTTTGCCTTTTCCTTATGAGCCCAAACTGTCAATCAACTTGTTTTGGCCCGCCCACTAAGTCCGACTAATCACTCCCAGAAGTATTCGTTCCAACCTTTCAAGGCATTCAGAGAGTGACTCTAAACACTCCGGTACAGTAGGTGGCGGTATGCACCAACTCGAACAAGAAGAAGGAGAAGAAGATGATGATCCAGAGTACGTTTGTAGTTCAGAACTACAGACAGCACTTGTTAATGTGAGCTAATGCAGAAGTCAATTTCTCAAGTTTTAAGAGAAACAGGTTGGATGGCGTTGGCACTCCACCGTCAGCTCCAGCTCCAGCCGGTGTACCAAGGGACCCTGTGGATGGTAGGTGTAAATAATGTTTACTAAATATGGCTCGAAGTTAGCAATCTAATTAGCGAACTAGTGCTGGATTTACCTGAGTACGCTAGCGAGGCGCGTTAGAAGATTGGCAAAACAACATGACCGCCTCCGCCTCCTCTTGATTGTAATGTTAATCTAACTAGCCAACAACTTTTCCTTACCGACCGTCTCATTCAGTATAGTGATTTATCATAATGACGTTGCAAAAGTATAACTTTAGGCTACTTAACAATTCTGTGGTAAAATCAACAAGACTGAAAGACTGTAAAATCCCGCTGTTGGATGCCAGCAGCTGGAAGCCTATTGCTAGCCCCAAAGGGACGTTACAGGGCTCCAGAATAACTTTTTCCACTCTAAGTACTGGTGCTCCCTACTCTTCTTTAGGAGCACCACCACCACATTGCAGTCATATATGCAGCCTTTATAGTTAAAAATGGCACATTATGGCATTTTTCATTATTATTATGACATCAAACATTAATGTTGGGGCTCATTGAATTAAATACATACGCTACAATAGGTAATGGGTTTAAAACAGTGTTTCTACATGTTTAATAGACCCAGGCCAAAATTCAGGGGGAAAAAAAGCCTAAAATGACATACCCAAAATGAATCAGGAGTAGCTCCTCAACCATAAGGCCTATATGCATAGTTCTGGTCTCCTTTGATAGGTAAGAAGCTAAGGAATATGAGTCCATTGTAAGTAAACCTATATCTGTTACCATTCCAGAGTAAGTGGAGATGCAATAAAGGAAAAAAATAAGATTTTCATCCTCGCCTAGTATATAATCTAAAATTCAAAGGCAATATCACCATTATAACCAAGATCCCATGGATAATGATGCAACTGAATGTCTTCTCCTAGTCTTTGACTACAACTGTAACTGTAAATTTGATGGAAATACACTAAAATACAACATTTATGATACAATTTCTAAAAATATACTCAGGCAGTCTCCAGGTTTTGGTCAAGTTTACTGTTTATATGTTGACTGTTTACTGGGAGCTTTACTTAAAAACACTACTCATTTCCATATAGCCATGTTACAAATAACATACATCTCCCAAAAACATTGAAATAGTAATAAACACAATGATTATGGATCAATATTCATATATGTCTGAAGAGATCCATGCTATTCAGGCAGATTAATGGAGAATGCAAGGGTCCTCAGTGCTGTATGAGGTATCCCCAGTTTCGTCTAAGTCAGAGGAACAGAATGGTATAAGGCTCATTGGTGTCAGTGCTTCGATGCAGCCACCAGAGGGCGACGAAGAGCCACTGCACCCTCCATAGGGATTCAGTCTGGCTGGACTAAAATGGCTGGGGAATCACCCCTGACGTTTGTTTTAACTCCCGTTTGGTCCCAAGTTACGGCAGAAACGTAAGTAACTAAAATCTGCCATTTTTGGCAAAAATAACATAAGCCTTGGTGAAATATTTTGGCAAGAACATAGATTTTTGGCAGTATGACCGTAAAATGTGAAGTTTGACTGCTACTTTTCCCCGGAAATGGCGGCCTGTATCGTTCCATTTTCGAGGTGCGTTTACTGTCATTGGAAAGCTTGGAAGTTCTAGTTTCCAGCGATACCAAGCATGTTATTGTAGACTGAAGAGAAAATTATCCCCGATCTTTTGATCACAACTTGCTCTTATATTTACGAAGTTTATATTTGTACGACATTATTGTTAAAATACTTCGTAATCAGACAGAGTTTGGACAACATACAATTGGTGTACAGATTCTGAAAGCTCAAGACCCCATTTTTTCAAAACAGTATAACATTCATGTATTCTATAAATTGACTTCAACTTCCATCGCAACTTTTCCTCACTACGCCATTGAGGGGGGCGGTACCGGGACCTTCGGGTAGAACTGGTTAAAATCTTGTGCTTTTATTTTGAAGGCTAAACGCCCAAATCGGAAGTCTTGTTTTCTGGTAATTCGAGTAATTCTTGAGCCCTGTGCTAGACGGCTATGTGTCCCTTTGGGCTAGCCTATTGCCAGCATCCGACTGCAGAGCAAAACTACAGAACCTCTGTCACTTCAGTCCAACATAACATAACTTATGAAACACTCAGACTGGAATAATATTAAGTTTTATGAAATAGGATAACTACAGCTTTAGTAGTTTTTAATGCGGCATGTGCCACAAGGCTAGCAAGCTAACTTTTATTTTCTTATTCAGCAGAAGTGGCAAGACCCTTTGCACCATACAGGAATTCGCCAAGGCCACTGAGCTTACATCACAGGCCCATGCCTCGTCCAAGCACCTCTGGAGTCTCACGCCCTGTCGGAGCTACAAATGCAGTAACCTTCACACACATGTTCTGCTGTTTAAGCACTAAATCTACCACAATGGCACCTACTCGTTGTCAGAAAAGTGAACTGGCAAATGCTGGCTTCGGTGAAAAACGTATAACTTTTCGAGGTAAGCTTGGTTCCCAAGGCTAAGGTTATCAGATTCCATCAATGTGTATCACATTTTCTCTGGCCAAAGCCATTGCAGCATATGATCACATGCTTGTACTATAGTTTGTCCTATCAAAAAAGCGATATCCATCATCTAATCATTTGTGCTTTACAGTCTATTGTCATATATCAGATACAATTTTTTTTTATCTTAATCAAGATGTTAATGAAATGTTTATTGTATAATTTAAATCGAGTATTTGTTGCTATTGCTGTTCTTCTCAATAACGGTGTATTGTTTGTTGTAGGACAAGAGTCCAGCCCAGGCTATTTTAAGCAGTGCTTGATGGAAGCATACCCAAAATTGAGCGAAGCGGGGGGGTTTGAACTCATGAGAATCCATGGCACAACACGGAGCAGAGAACTGCTTCTCATTGCCTGCCCGAGTACAGGCTACAAGGTAAAGTTTGTAAAGTCTCCTGAGACACTGATTGGGCGTGCCACTATTTACATCCGACCCCTTCAAAGAAGCCTGAATATGGATAAGGTGAGTCAAGTGTGAAATGTGAGGTAAATTTCTATCATTTTTAACTTTTCTTGTGTTTCAAGATGTTACTCATAGTTTCTAAATGCCTATTTTGCAACAAAGATAAAGCCAATCATGCAAAACATTTGGGGAATAGGCTATTGTGTTAATCTGTGTATGTGACACTGGTATGTTGCCACTTTTTTACCCATTTCTCAATAAGATGCTATATAACCACATATGTATGCCGTTCCTTCTACTATTACATTAGCAGGACAGTGAATCCTCACAGACAATGGGCCCCCCATCGCATGCCTGTCTTGTGGGGGTGAATTCAAATTTTCTGAAATAAAGTCACACAGTGATACATGCAAGAGGTAAATCAGTTATTTTTGAGAAATTGTTTAAATGTAAACTTGTACTAAAATAACAGCTGTTTTACACACTGTATTGTGATGGTTGTGATAAGGATTGAATTAACTGGTACACTTAAAGGAACTCCTGTATTTTATTGTTCAAGTGTAAATGACATAAGTGTTGTGTTTTTAAAGTGTCTGTTCTTATTAACTGGACGCTGTAAGGTGTTACAGCAATACAAAAATATGTACAAAGTGTAAACAGTGGTAAGACTTGTGTTATACAGACCTCTCAGAGCACTGAAAAACCATTCATAGGCTTCAGATCAGCCATGTACTGTAAGGCCATGGCTTGAAACATTGTATCACTGTAAATAAATGTATTCTTAAACACTCTTGAAACAAGGCCAGAAACTCAAGCAGCTGAGGTGCTGACAGCGTCACCTTCAGTCGGTGAAGAGATGACAGCAGAATTGGCATCCACCTCAGGGCCATCAGTGCCTTTGACTCAGTGCATAGATTTGACAGATTCCACGGAGAGCTGTACACACATGGAGTCAGACACCAAGTGGAGCTCCACTTCAGAATGGACCTCAGGGAGTCCACTGAAGACAGGGAACAGAGCATCCTCACCTTCTATAAAAGGCCAAAGGTGGATTGGACTGCTCCCTTCAGATGCACACTTGAAGGTACAGTAATACAATGACACATTACCTATTGTAGTCAGGAAGTACATAATGTTCTCAGTAGAGCACAGACCTCCTCCATGTCTGACAACACCCCGCAAAGAAGTTGTGCACCTTTTGGTGATAAGCCACGCCCCCTTTTTGCCAGTCAGCATGAAAAGTTAATCAGTTCGTCCTTGGCCAATAACCAACCTTTAGACCAAGTTTTGTGCAAATCCGTGCCCAACTTTTTGAGATATCCTGCTAACAGGCGGACAACACACAAACAAACACACGGATGCGGGCGAAAACATTTCCTCCTTGGCGGAGGTAAACATGAGTTAATGTAAATTTTGGTGTGTTCCTACCATAGGTGATGCAGCTATTGGGGAAGGTGTGACCAGGCATTGCCTTTCTACTATAATGTCCAAATTGCAATTTGGATTTCAATGGAAAATTGGTTAGTATGACAATTTTGCGATATGATTTAAGATATCTTAATTCCAGCTATTAGCACTATTGATTATATTTAATAATCACAATCACTTCATACATCATTTAAGTCTATTTCTAAATCTTTCAGGACCAGGAAAGACCTTGTTATTCGAGGGTGAAAAGGATCATCTTGTGCCCTCGATGTCACAAATCATCCTAGATAGTGACCTTTTCTTGGTTGCTGGACGCATCATAGGCCATTCTTTCTCGCACAACGGTCCATGTCTGACTGGTCTGAGCCAAGCCATTGTCCATGTTTTGGGTGGTGGAATGCCTGAAATGGCCTGCATTGACATTGAAGACTGCTGTGACACAGATGTCAGGGAGACAGTCAGACTGGTACACATTTACCGTTACCTAAATTTGTACATCATTTTGTACTTGCATCAAATTTGTATTCCTCCGTCTATATTTGTTAGATTTTAACCTACTGTTTGACAGCGGGAAGGGTCCACAATACTGACGGCAGAGCAGAAGCGGCCCATCCAAGAGTTGGCATTGGGGTGGGATCTCCCAGGAGTGACCAACGAAAACAGGAGATGGCTAATGGAGAAGCTCCTTTTTCATGCAGTGAGTTATACATGTTTCTACTAGCTTTCATTTATTATTTGCACTGTTAATATTTTTGGGTGAATGATTCCTATTAGCTCTTTCACATATCCTACGTGTCACTTTTTAATAGAAAATACTACTTACTGACCCGTAAAACTTAACTTTATACGAGTGGATTGTCCTTGTTTGTCATAAATGTAACTTTGAAAGCACAAATTTTACATGAAAGAAATGTATTTGATGCAACTCTGTGAAAAAAAAAAAAAGCCTTGCAAGCATTGCTTTTTATAGGTTCTTGGCCGATCTCGACAGCAAATTAAACAACTAAAGAGAGGGTTGAAAGAAACACTCGTTTTGGATCTGCTGACAGAGAGGCCAGACACCATCCCATTGCTCTTTCCAAGGAGCTCTGCTGTTTCTTACCTGCCACATGTATGTATGCAATAGCTCAGTACTTAACCAGCAATTATGATTGTTAACTGCTAAACCATTTGGGTACTACCCAACATTTATGGTGTGATTTGAATTATGTTTTATCATATAGGTGATTCTGGACCAAATAACTTGGCCAATGCAGTCTGACACTGATGAGGAGGATGATGACACGAGTCTGGAAGACAAATGTCGCATGTCTGGATTCTTGAGAGCATTCATTGAAGATGGTATGTTTCCATGTAATAGTCTTCACTAGTGGTACTCAATCATATTCATGGTCCCCCAGCAAGAATGTTTTCATCAAGGAACAGGGTTGACAACCTCGGTCTACCAAGTATGATGTATGAATTGTCTTTAAACAATTTGCACAGATGTAATTTTTATGTAATTTATTTGTATTTAAAAATGTATTTTTTTCTGAAATGCCTAATGTGCATTCTCTATTGATTTGATACATATAGCCAAAGTCCAAGCTCCAAATACAGTTAACATGGTCACCTGAGAATGTGCTGAACATATGATCTAGAGGCCTTATGGTATGGGACATAATCCAAACTTTGGCTAGCACGTACAACTACTTTACCTCTCACATACATGTATTATGAGACCCTCTCATTTTACCTACTGAAACACTCACTCTTAACTGAAAACCTCTCACATTCCCTACTAAATCACTCTCATATACACTATTGAAATGGAAATTGTCGACACACACACACTAGTAAGACCTTTCACATTCACCATTGAAATATTCTCATAAACACTACTGAAATGTTATATGCTCATATACACTACTTAAAAATTCTCATACACTGTTGAAATGCTCACACATACATCATTGAAATTTAACCTAAAAGGGTTAGTTGTACGTTTAAGCCAAAGTTTGGATTATGTCTTCATGTCTGTCAGGTGACAGTAGTTTTGATGCAAATATTTGATTTTTCTAAAGATATCTGCTTAAGACACATCAGTATTTGCTTTTGCAGCCCTGCGCAGTTTTGAAAAAGGAAAGTCTGTCAAGATGGCCAAGTGAACTGTCTTGAGATAGTGAAGACTTTTGTTTTTCTACACGTGCCAAATCCACTGACAAAAACTGTAATAAAGTTATGTCACAATTTTTTTTAAGCATCCTCAGAATGTCTCCTGCAGCTGCTGAAGTTCTGGCACGGATGGGAAGTTCTTCCACATGAACTCATCGTGGAAGTTGGACGTGGCCGCATGCCTACAGCCACCACATGCTTCGAAACACTCAAGCTCCCATCACATTATCAGTCATACAGTGTTTTTCGTGAAGCTCTACTTGCAAGCATCGGCACTGTGGAAAGTGGATTTGGACTTGTTTAAGGCCAAACATTCTAAATATGGTCAACCTCATAATGACTAACAATACAGATATCTCTGTACCCTTGACTAGTAACTAGGACAAGAACAAGTTCTCATGTTCTTGTTTTTCTCAAAGATTTTTCTGTTGCTACGAGTTTAGTGATTTACCATATTACCAATACTTCAATGTTGGTATGGTTTTAACTTATAGTAAGTTGGATTAATGTTCGATGTTATCTTACAACCAGGATTATTCGTTTTAACATTTAAAATGTTTTGTTTTATCTTGAATGTTGAAAAAGTAGTTAAGATAGCAACTATGTATGCAGAGAAGCGTCAGGCAGCTCCTTAGAGTGTAAAAAAAAACTGTCTTCTTTACTATCAAGTTTGGGGCAAACATGTAAGGTAGTCTGTTCCATGCATGTGTCCTGTCTGTTAAACTAGAAATCAACAAGAAAGTCTGGCACCATTTTGAACAAAGAAGTTGCATATTGAAGTTGTAAATGTTAAGAAGCAGTTTATTGTACTTGACATTCCACATGAGTCAGTTGTAGTCAGTTTACTGTTTTCTACAAATATAATTGACATCCATAGTTGCTTGGCATCTTGAAATTTATGTGAAATCAAACTGCTGCTCCTGTACAATGTGACAGAGAAAATGTTCAACAAACCTGCAGACAAAGCTCAACAAAATGTATACTGTATATGCATAACTACAAAAGGTTTTGTCTTGATGCCCAACTGACAGTTAAGATGTTCAAAAGGTCAGTGTGAATTTACTAAACTGTTGTAAAAGAGTAAATAAAAACACTTAATGTTGGACATGCACACTAGCACATTATTGTTTATTCTCTAGATTTGTAGAGTGTCTTTAAGAATATTTACAGTATCCATGTATGCCTGTAGTGCACCTGAGAGAGGAATTGTTGGATTTGGTAACATTGCAGCTTCAGCCTCTGTAAGCTGACGAGGTAGTTGTGTCTCAGGTACAATGACATCCTGTGGGTATGGGTTGTGAGGTCCCGTCCAATCAATCCCATAATCATCGCCAACCTGAACAGATAAACTGGGTTTGTAGCTACATATGGTAGTTCTCATTTAGGAAAAGTTTTGAAGAAATGTAAGGTCACTGATAAATCTTGCCACTCAAATATCACAAAGACAATTCGAGAAAATGATATGTAGATAAATGCTTTGGCCCGCAAATTGCATCAGTATACTATTCTTGATAAAGTTCTACAGAATTATTGACATAGAAGGATTTTAAGAAATAGAAAAAACACATGTTAATGAAAACAAATAGTCACATGTGCAATTTGAAGCAACATTTGTGGTGTAGATTTGATTGGTTATTGTCACTGGTCGTGTGAGATGTCAGAGTTCTCCCAATTGGAACAGGCATAGCTATCCCCGCCCTGATTCCCCTGTTGAAGACTTGGACCTCATTTTGGCATTTTGGCATTTTGGCTGGGAATGTTTTTGGAGAAAATCATCCATCACTTTCTGAGATGCAGTGTTTTCACAAAGCTTTGTGATTTGAATTGGGGTCATGAGGTTACTGAAAGGGGCCTTCAGGAAAACAACAACATCTTCGGAAGAACTGAAGTGCTGCAGTTATACCTGAGTTGGGTCATCTGCATTTCCCTCCCGTCGCTGGCTGAGCCAGAGCTCCATGGGGGACTGGTTTCCCTCTGTCCTCATTTTGTGGTGATTCCAGGCCTCCTTGAATGTCTGGAAATGTTGTTGCACTTGAGGAACATAGATCCAGTGGAGAGCAAACAGATCTATTTCATTGTCTGGGTTCATAATTCCTTCGGCTTCCAAACTGAAGAAGATGGTGTGGAATAGATCAAGGACATTCCCGTAGACATCTCTCCATAGTCTTTCTATTCTGTTGACAAAAATAGAAAGAAAATTAACTCCAAATGTTAGTTAATAACAATTGGGTAAATGTAAAATATTTCTAATCACCAATGAACATTTTTATCACGTTACTTATTTTTACACAGTAGATCTTATTACAAACTATTACATACCGTTGATTATGCACACTGCGTCCTGTGATGCGGGAATTTCTGTTTTGTCCTCTCAAGTTCACCATGTAATATGCAACTGCAACATTTTCTCCACCCTCCAATAAGTAAATATATTTTTATTAATGCAAAAATATACTTGGACATAGATTATATAACTTTAGTTGCTATGCAACAGAGATGGATCCTGTAGTCTTGCCTTCCCAATGAGAATGCAGCCAATTGCGACCTTTATTACTACCACAATATTTAATATAAGTTTATTACTTTACCTTATCAGACCTAACGCGGGATGGTAAGCCATACTGATCGACAGCTGACATGAAACTGTCCAGAACGGTGGTGGATCGGTTGTTCGTAGCAGATCTTATATAAACAATAAGTCTACTAAATCCATCCACTCCTGCATGGTTGACAATCCTCCATCTGTAAAATTAGTAGTGACAATCAAAATTTATATTTCATACAGCAGGTTTGGAGACAGAACAAAAATGTACTAACAGTTCCAGGTGTGTCAAATCATTATAAAATACACATATCTGTGATGTTAATAAAAAAATAAATGTTGGAATACCAACCTTATTAGTTTATGATTGCCATCTATGTGCCACAAACTGTTTGGCGCAGGGACACTATATTGTCTGCGCCTCAGGATATGCATGGATAATCGTCGTGCCAGGGTACCCTCAGGATCCACCCTTCGCAAGGACTCCTGCACACGATAGGCTGTATTACAGAAGCACAGAAAGTTACAGTGAAAATGATTATATTTGTTGCATGGGTAGACTATAATTTGCTATCATTAAATGACTTTGCTTTGGCATTGTGTTTCCATATTGAGATTATAACTCAACCGTGGCATAATAAACATTATCTAAAAACAATATATCTAAAGTGTAACAACTGGAAATAGCAGTGAGTACTTGCACTTTTATTGGCAAGAAATGATCTCTCACCCTGCCTTAAGCAACGCATCAGAGAAATATGTGACATATGTCCAGCATTGTTGATTGGGGTGCAATTTCTAAATAAAACAACCATGTGATATCTTACACTAGAAGGTGTGGAAAAGAAAAATACAAGTGCAAACCCCTATCATACACTTATTATTTTTCCCCCAAAAGAATTATATCCATATAAGTTGAAAAAAAAAAATATTTTATGTACAAATTGAAAGTTGTGTTTGAAGGCCATGGGGGGGGGTGTAATTAATTAATTACAACACATAATATAACATGCCCTGTGGTAAAGTCTCCCACAGCCGGATTGGCCCTACGTAGGCCTTTTGTCCAGGTCTGCTATAAGCTGTATTACCAATTGTATCCTTTAAATGTCCCATTATATTAATTAGCTGTTATCCTAACAGAACAATTACTGAACTCCACCTGCAAGTACACATATACTTACTCTGCATATGTATGACTCTTGATTTAATATGACCATGGATCATCTTGTACCCTGCTCTGGGGAAATTTCTGTGGATCTCCAGCACAATGCTGTCCACTTCATTGTCAGTCAATGGAGAGTACATATCAGATAGCCTGTCAGAAAAGTTGATAAGAGCAATGGTAACAAACGTGAACAAATGTTAGGCTATCCTGCAGTCTATATGCACAATGTTATGATTTTCTTTTATCTTATTTTCATATAAAATGCTATGTGGATGTAGGCTACAGATTGGAGAATAGGCAGTTCTAACCTTTTGAACTGAATATCAACAATGAATTCACTAGTCTTAACCATATGCACAAACAGTGGTGGAAGAAGTACTGAGATGTTTTACTGCAGTAAAAGTATCAATACAACAATGTAAAGATACTCCATTACAAGTAAAAGTCCTGCATTCAAAATCTTACTTAAGTAAAAGTACATAAGTATTGGCAGCAAAATGTACTTAGAGTATCAAAGTAAACGTACTCATTATGCAAACTGTCCCCATTTAGAGAGTTATACTTTTCATTAATTATTGGAATATTAATACTGATTTATTGACATACATGTACATGTAAGTAGCATTTTAAAGTTGTCAACGTGAAGCTAATCTTAACAATTTAGCTATACTCTTGGGTAGTCTAATCTATAACAATGCTATTTTATAGTTATTTTATAAAGATGATCAAATGATTTAAAAATAAAATATTGATCTGAAAAGTAACTAGTAACTATAGCTGTGAAATAAATGTAATGGAGTAAAAAGTACAATATTTCCCCCTAAAATGTAGTGGAGTATAAGTACAAAGTAGCATAAAATGGAAATACTCAAGTAAAGTACAAGTACCTCAGAATTGTACTTAAGTACAGTACTTGAGTAAATGTACTTAGTTACTTTCCACCACTGTGCGCAAACCAGTGCTGGTTTTGACTATAAGCTAAAAGCTGTTTCACACCAAGTGCGAATTTCGTTGCGGATTACTCGCACGGAGATTTACAAAAAATTATTTTGTGGGTTATAATGGAAGCTTGCACACCAGGGCGGAACTTTCGTGCGGCAAGAAAAAAAATCGGAACCACTTTGTCTTCTGCGGCATTCCATCTGTGAAAATATACACTTGACCAATGAAATCTTTTGCTTTCTATGATGTCACATTTTCAAACGTTGTCCCAGGCTGAAATAAATAAGTGTGGCTTTCGATCGCTAAAAGGCTTGGGTACGGGGATGATGGTTAGGCCGTGCGCCTTTACGCGCGGGTGAGGCAGAGGCACACTCTGATCCACGTTCACTCATACAGTGGACTAGGAAGGCTAATATACAGTAGATATACTATAGGCACAAATTAAATTATCGCCTGCCAAACTAAGAGTATGGTAGCGCTTAACAGACAACATATGTAAACTATGATCTATTTTCTCCACAGCTGTAGCCAGAACAGCAACTGGTTTCACCTCAAACACACTGCAAGTCGTTGCTCAGGGTCGACTGGCACCGCGTCATGTAAAATCCACTGCATAGGCTTTTTAACCATTGTAATATCAGTATTTTGGTGTATTTTTTTTTCCTATTAACACTAGAAAGGCCATGGGCTGGCGTTGAGATTTTCAATTTCAATTTCTGAAACACTAGAAATACTATGGTCTCGCTTTAAAGGCCTTTTCAGAATTCTAAAAAACGAGTATTGTAGGCCTACCAAAATAATAATTTTTTTCAATTTTCTCCCTGCAACACCGCGGTAAAGATAGCATATTTGATATTCGTTTGACATTCAAATTAATGATCTTTAGGGACTCATTTACAATTTAGCCCAGGTTGGACCAGTCTAAATACAGTAGGTTTTTTTTTCTCTTGTGAAATCCTCTGTTTGAATTACGGAATTACGACGCTGAAGTTGGCATCCGATTCGCAGCTTCTGATTGGAATTTTCCGGTCCACCTTAAAAGTGGCATAACGCCTGTAGATGGCGTTGTTCAGTCATTTTTAAGCTAATTCATGAACTGAAAAACGTATGAAATAGGGGAAAGATGAAATGAGAATGAATCATAGAATGCAATCGTCTTTCATTGATTTATAATACTGGATTTTGATCATTTTAACTGTAGCATTTTTTCTTATTGCCCTTACTCATGGTAAACTGATTTTCAGTCTTATTGCTATTTCTGTTGCTGTGGTCCTACCTGCTCAGTATTAAAAAGTCTCAAGAAACCAATACTCCAATATGGCAGGGGACATCACAGGGTACCATAATACTGAGTTTTATTCATTTTTACTGTAGCATTTTTTTCTTATAGGCCTCGAAACCTTTATTCTATTGGTGAAAATGCAAAAAAAGGAGATTTCACTGCTTTTTTCACGTCTAGACCACATTAGACCAGGTCCAGATCAAACACCACTATACTTAGACCTGTCATTTCTGGACTAGATTACAAAGGAGACTCCAGAGACTCATTAAAACACAGTTTCAGATTTGTGAAACCTTTATTCTATTTGTGAAAACTGAAGAAATGGCGATTTCACTGCTTTTTTCACGTCTAGACCACATTGGACCAAATCCAGATCAAAAACCACTATACTAAAACCTGTCAAATCTGGACTAGATTACCAAGGAGACTCCAGAGACTCATTAAAACGCAGTTTCAGATTTGTGAAACCTTTATTCTATTTACGAAAGTGCAAAAAAGCGCAATTGCACTGCTTTTTTCACATCTAGACCACATTAGACCAGGTCCAGATCAAACACCACTATACTTAGACCTGTCATTTCTGGACTAGATTACAAAGGAGACTCCAGAGACTCATAAAAACACAGTTTCAGATTTGTGAAACCTTTATTCTATTTGTGAAAACTGAAGAAATGGCGATTTCACTGCTTTTTTCACGTCTAGACCACATTGGACCAAATCCAGATCAAAAACCACTATACTAAAACCTGTCAAATCTGGACTAGATTACCAAGGAGACTCCAGAGACTCATTAAAACGCAGTTTCAGATTTGTGAAACCTTTATTCTATTTATGAAAGTGCAAAAAAGGGCAATTTCACTGCTTTTTTCACATCTAGACCACATTAGACCAGGTCCAGATCAAACACCACTATACTTAGACCTGTCATTTCTGGACTAGATTACAAAGGAGACTCCAGAGACTCACTAAAACACAGTTTCAGATTTGTGAAACCTTTATTCTATTTGTGAAAACTGAAGAAATGGCGATTTCACTGCTTTTTTCACGTCTAGACCACATTGGACCAAATCCAGATCAAAAACCACTATACTAAAACCTGTCAAATCTGGACTAGATTACCAAGGAGACTCCAGAGACTCATTAAAACGCAGTTTCAGATTTGTGAAACCTTTATTCTATTTATGAAAGTGCAAAAAAGGGCAATTTCACTGCTTTTTTCACATCTAGACCACATTGGACCAAGTCCAGATCAAACACCACTATACTAAGACCTGTCAAATCTGGACTAGATTACCAAGGAGACTCCAGAGACTCACTAAAACACAGTTTCAGATTTGTGAAACCTTTATTCTATTTGTGAAAACTGAAGAAATGGCGATTTCACTGCTTTTTTCACGTCTAGACCACATTGGACCAAATCCAGATCAAAAACCACTATACTAAAACCTGTCAAATCTGGACTAGATTACCAAGGAGACTCCAGAGACTCATTAAAACGCAGTTTCAGATTTGTGAAACCTTTATTCTATTTATGAAAGTGCAAAAAAGGGCAATTTCACTGCTTTTTTCACATCTAGACCACATTAGACCAGGTCCAGAACAAACACCACTATACTTAGACCTGTCATTTCTGGACTAGATTACAAAGGAGACTCCAGAGACTCATTAAAACATAGTTTCAGATTTGTGAAACCTTTATTCTATTTGTCAAAATGCAAAAAAGGGCAATTTCACTGCTTTTTTCACGTCTAGACCACATTGGACCAAGTCCAGATCAAACACCACTATACTTAGACCTGTCATTTCTGGACTAGATTACAAAGGAGACTCCAGAGACTCATTAAAACACAGTTTCAGATTTGTGAAACCTTTATTCTATTTGTGAAATTGCAAAAAAGGGCAATTTCACTGCTTTTTTCACATCTAGACCACATTGGACCAGGTCCAGATCAAACACCACTATACTAAGACCTGTCAAATCTGGACTAGATTACCAAGGAGACTCCAGAGACTCATTAAAACACAGTTTCAGATTTGTGAAACCTTTATTCTATTTGTGAAAATGCAAAAAAGGGCAATTTCACTGCTTTTTTCACATCTAGACCACATTGGACCAAGTCCAGATCAAACACCACTATACTAAGACCTGTCAAATCTGGACTAGATTACCAAGGAGACTCCAGAGACTCATTAAAACACAGTTTCAGATTTGTGAAACCTTTATTCTATTTGTGAAAATGCAAAAAAGGGCATTTCACTGCTTTTTTCACGTCTAGACCACATTGGACCAAGTCCAGATCAAACACCACTATAGTAAGACCTGTCAAATCTGGACTAGATTACCAAGGAGACTCCAGAGACTCATTAAAACACAGTTTCAGATTTGTGAAACCTTTATTCTATTTGTGAAAATGCAAAAAAAGGAGATTTCACTGCTTTTTTCACGTCTAGACCACATTAGACCAGGTCCAGATCAAACACCACTGTACTTAGACCTGTCATTTCTGGACTAGATTACAAAGGAGACTCCAGAGACTCATTAAAACACAGTTTCAGATTTGTGAAACCTGTATTCTATTTGTGAAAATGCAAAAAAGGGAGATTTCACTACTTTTTCTCTATACACACCACAAAAGACAAGGTTTAGCTCACAAAATACTTTACTTAGACTGGTCCAACCTGGGCTAAATTGTCAGTGAGAGCCTAAAGATTGTTTAAGACCCCTTTCCAGATTTGTAAATCTTTTTATCTATTTGTGAAAATGCAAAAAAGGCTGATTTCACAGTTTTTTCTCTATACACACCACAAAAGACAAGGTTTAGATCAAAAACTACTGTATTTAGACTGGTCCAACCTGGGCTAAGTTGTTATTGAGAGCCTAAAGATTGTTTAAGACCCCTTTCCAGATTTGTGAAACTTTTTATCTATTTGTGAAAACAGAGTAAAGGCTGATTTCACTGTTTTTTCCTCTATACACACCACAAAAGACAAGGTTTAGATCAAAAACTACTTTATTTAGACTGGTCCAACCTGGGCTAAATTGTAAAAGAGTCCCTATAGATAATTTAAGACCCCTTTCCAGATTTGTGAAACTTGTTATCTATTTGTGAAAACAGAGTAAAGGCTGATTTCACTGTTTTTTCTCTATACACACACGAAAATATATGGTGTAGATCAAAAACTACTGTATTTAGACTGGTCCAACCTGGGCTAAATTGTCATTAAGAGCCTAAAGATTGTTTTAAACCCTTTACCAGATTTGTGAATCTTTTTATCTATTTGTGAAAACAGAGTAAAGGCTGATTTCACTGTTTTTTTCTCTATACACACCACAAAAGACAAGGTTTAGATCAAAAAACACTTTACTTAGACTGGTCCAACCTGGACAAGATTATTAATGAAAGCCTTTAGTCTATGTATAATACTATTTTATATTTGTGAAACATTTCATGTATTTGTGAAAACAGAGTAAAGGCTGATTTTACTGTTTTTTATCTATACACACAAGAAAGACAAGGTTTAGACCACAAGCTACTGTACTTCAATTTTTTCAGATTTGTGAACCTTTTTATGTTTAACAGAATCCACACTTCCAAACATTTTTCTTGATTGACGAAAAGGCCATTTGGGTAATTCCAAGACATTGTCTGTGGTACCATCGTAGGCATTTGGAACACTCGATCTGAAAGAAATATAAATCATTTCACTTTTACTGTGCATAATTCAATAATTCGTAAGCATCTGCTTGTAAAAATTGAACACTTACAGGTTGTTTGTGACAATGCATACGTGTGAGTGCATAATAATAACATAATTGTCATGATGTAATTTTTTTTTTTTTTTAACAGCAATCAAAATATTAGGCTACCTTTTGACTCCTGTTTAGGTCCAGATATGTTTGGAGAATACTTACCCAGTCCATGACAGGTGAGTCTGTGTCCTCGGCACCACACAGGAGGCACAGACCATACAGTGGCTCTACATAATAGAATCAGAGATCAAAATAACACTAAAATTTAAGTTCTACTTAATCCAATGCCTTAATATCTTAACTGAAAATCCTGCTACTGACCAGAAGACATCATAATCTTTGCTGCCAGTTCTCTTCGCAGTGTTGTGATTGCTTTTCTTGCAGGATCTATGGCAATCTTTCCTGGTGTGCTGGGGAAGTGGCTGACCATTTCTGAGGCCATCTGTTAAATCAATTGAAAAAGTTAATTTCACTCATTAGGTGCAGCAAAAATGCTCACAGGTTTTGACAATGACACAGTAACTCACAGGCTACTGTGATCAGCTTTCATTAAGTGCAGAGATATAGGTTACCAAAATATAGATATTCTAAATTTTCTCAGCGAGGATTGCCCTTCTAATCAATTAGAAGCCCATAACTCTGAGCTTCTCTGAATGGTATGCACTGTTTGTCAATCATCTTTTTAGCCAGTCAGAGTGAGATAAATCAGAAGAGAAGCTCAAAGGGATGGGCATCTCCCTCCCTCAGTTTTTCTGTTCTCTCTGCCCAGCCCTACCTGATTTGTATTTGACTCTGACTGCCTACAAAGTTGATTGAAAGCCAGTTCAGAGAGAACAGGGATAGGGAGTGGAGGGAGTAGTGGGATTTCTTTCTAAGAAGTTTTGTCTAGCGCTAACCTGACATGCAGATCTTGCATATTGTGGCCTTGAATAATTTCTTTAGTTCACTCAGAGACAGTTGCATCAGTTATCCATTATTGCAAATGGTGTTTTGCACAAAAAACAGCCACACGCAAATAGCATGCGAGGGATGCTGCTGGGAGCAATAAAATCCAATGCTACATGCAAAGGTAAAGTATGCATGCAAAGGTTTAACTGACCCTTTTTTGCAAAGTTGTTATAGCAGTAAAAGCTTATAACATTAACATTGGGTGTGTTCAATTTAGATATGCCAGTGGTGCACCAGTATAAATAATGTATGGTTGTTTCAAAGGTTCTGTCTACACAGACTTAAATTTAATGTTATGAGCTACACCTGTTTACAGCTACTATAGGAAGCCAAAGCGTTGGGCAGGATATTTTTTGTACAGGTTGTATGAAGTGGGAGATGCTGTGGGTAAAGTTGGCTCAGGTTATGGATATACTGTATATATACAATCATGCTTATTCTCACTAGTGACACGATTTATGTGAAATGCCTACTTTTGTCAATCCCTTACCTTCATCACGAAAACTCCACAGCTGGAGCCATCAGTCTGAAGTGTGTGGCTAACCGTTGACAGTCTCCAATTTAAATGAAGCCAGTCTTCAATTCCAAATTGGTTGTGCCTCATTTTAAAGTACTGTCTAAACAGAGAAAAACAAACACACACATGCAAACGACACAATTACATTAAGTTTATCTTGTAATAGAGAGGTACCAATCAAAAACAAGAACAATACAGCACCCATCAAAGGTCAAATTCCCTAACAAGTTGTAATTTTTTATTTGCTTTTGATGTTGGAAGTATAGTCTCCTTTGCATGGAAATGTTTACCTGAATCTGTTGACTGCTTGTGCAGATGCTTCTTTCTCCTCCACTCCCATTGGATCAAGAACAAAGATTTGGTTTGTCACTGCATTCAGGAACTGTAATGCCAAAAATAAAAGTGAGTTATTTTCAAAGTCAAAGCAGAAAGTGATGTAGAAAATTAACTTCTTTCTTTCTTCTTTATTGGGTACTGTAATCATAACCACGTGTACACCATTATGACACTTATGACACTTATGCATTACATTAAAAAAACAGCATTATGCCACAGAGGTTTTTATGTAAATCTACAGTCCAATTTATTCTTCCTTACAATGAATTTTCAATTGAATCAAACTTTTCCATGTAACAATCTGTACTCACTACAAAATTCCAGTGATTGTTGTTGACATGCACAATTCCAATGATGCCATCAAAGTCATCAAAACGGATCTGTTAGATGGCACAAATACAATTGGCCTATTAAAAACCATATAGCCTACTGTACTCTCAACACTTGATGAGTTAATGCAACATTATGGCATATTCACTGTGTATTAGGGCCTACCACTTTAATGTCTTATTTGTATTAAATGTCACTAGAGGTTTGTGTACACAGCAAGGCACACAGATTTAGTTGTTTCTTTGTTTTAGCCAAACATGGTCTTTCTTGTGATTAAACTGGGGCTATTTGTTTAGCCAAAATGTCAGATAGTGTTCTTCAGAATGATTTCTACATTAACCAGTGTTTCCTTTTAAATTACATAACTTACAGACTTATATGAATCATTATGATGTATTATAGGCCTTTTGCCTCTTCCAGAGTCGACAATGAAGTAAAAAGATGCCTATGTCCTTTTAATGATGGCCTCTATATTCTGTAACAGCCTCCCACAATACTTCAGATGAGCAGATCAAGGGTCTACTAGTAAACAGCTCAAGCTGTGGAGTTATTTTTTACTATGCTTTATAAATGTTTTTTTGTACACAGGTAAATCCTGTATTTAAACAGGTAGTTTCACTGAGATCAAGATCTCCTGTTATATCTATTATTGTAAAAAACATATTTAATGATGCCATTTTTCTCACTACTTTACTTTTTACCATTCTGCAAGCAATTACTTACCCTTTTCAATCCCTGTCTTGCAACCTGCTCCCGTGTCCCATGTAAAATAACTCCCATTGTGCTGTAATCCATATGGAAAAGCCGTCCTTTTGCATCCTTCTCATTTAGAATGCACTGTAGGAAGCAATCTATTGTCTGCAAGGAGAGGATTAAACAACCCTAATTAAAATTAATACAAAATATTTGCAACGCATAATATAATTAAAACATTTATTTTTACAGTTGCCATTTTAGTAATGCAAAACACACACTTCTAATGCATTGTTAGGCTCTTGCTGTAAGATCTAACTGTCTTACCTCGCCATATAACCATTTGTGAGGGATCAATGACAAGAATTCCTTCTGACGAAGAATGCAATCAAAACGATATTTCTTCACATGTGATTTCACCACAGCAACCACAACTTCACTGCCCTTCTGTTTCCAAAGCTGCTTCACCTAAAGCCATAAAATAATTGGAAATTCATGCAATTAAAGCCCTTTTGGTGAATTGATATGAAAACTTTAATTGGGTTATTGGCTGGGTAGGACCTCAGGATACGATACATATCACGATACATGGGTCACGATACATATTGCGATACATTGCAATACTCTACATAATTAACTGAAAATTTTAAAATAGAGCTGAAAATACAACTTGCTGTGTCCCACCTCGGTAGTCTAATATGTACATCACATTATATTGATAACTCAGCGGACAAATTGAGTCAAAACTATTTAATTCAAAGGCATTTGAGGGAAATTTAAGGACATTTTAAATCCGTTTAAAACATTAATAATTTTTTTTAATGTATCGATACGAGGGGCTGGAAAATCGATACAGTATCATGGAAAAAAATATTGCAATACTCAGCTGTATCGATTTTTTTGCACAGCCCTACTTTTAACATAGTCATTTACCTACATTAATTGATAATAAATGTTGAAATATAAAAGTTAAAAGCTCCCATACCTTTTCTTGTATTAGTTGAGAATCATGTTTTTGGACTTCACTGATTGTTTCCATGATGTCATCTATGGTGCCTGTCTCTTTAGCAGCATCAGCGCTTTTTCTCTTTTTCTTTTCAGCACTGTCTTTTTTGTAGTTGTCGTTGGCTGTTGTTGCATTTACACTTCTTGTCTCCTTGACATCATTGTCATGGTCTCTTGTTTCCATCTTTGTATTGTTGTCTGTCTGCTTATCATTGTCTTTATCTTGATCCACTACTCTGCGTTTTACCCGACTTGGTACTGGAGCACTCAGTGGGGCATTGTAGTATTTAGACTTTGTCAAGGTTGTTTCCCTTTTTGCCCATTGTTCTTCAGCTAGCTGTAGATGTTTCTTATTGGGGATCCTCAAAGGCCTGTCAAGAAGAGAGGAGGACAGGCCATGCTGTATGATATGCTCCTTGTACCTCCCCTTCAGTGAGGAGAACATAGAAGTGATAAATTCAGCGGGCCTCATCTTTCTCCGTCTTTGAAGAATGGAATTTTTAGCAATTCCAAACCAGGCTTCAACATGGGAGTTGGTGTCCCTGGTCTTATCTCCTCCCATATTCTTGATTTCTTTTCTGTCTGATGCATAGCGAGACAAGTCCCCAAGAAGAACACCACTCCACAAAGGGAAGAGGCCAAGATAGTGTAGCATTTGTTGGATGATGGCCTCACAAAAGTAGTCATTGTCCACGTCTTCCTCCTCACTTTCCTCTGTGATGGACATGCGGGTCTCCTCATACACCTGGGAGAACTCCCGGGTAAATGGGGACCGGCCAATGATGGTTGTAGCCATCTTTTCATCCTCCCCAATGTTTTCAGTCTGTCCCATGCTGTCATCATCTGGCATTTTGTTTTTCTTTATTAGCTGATTTAGTGCATTGATTGCCACATTTACAGATGCATTTTGTTTCTGTGACAGGAATGTCACACACATAGACTTGAATGTCTTCTTGGCCTCATCAAAAGATGAACTGTTTTGGAGAAGGGCAAAACAGAAGGTGCCAAACTCTTGAAGCCCTTTGTCCTTTGTCACCTTTCGGATGGCCTGGCTCACTGTTTTTATCATATGAGCAGCACAGAGGTGCAACACTGAAAAAGTTTGTAAGTCTTTATGCAGCAATTGGTGGTGACAAACCAAGTGTGCCCTTTCAAGGTATGACTTCACATGTTCTTTGTTGAATGCCAAGAGGACACTTTGAATTAAGGCCCAGCTGAAGTCTGTCTCAAGTTGGCCCACCTTCCTTGATGTGCACTTCTGGAGGCTGTGTACAAATCTGGAAAGCCAGAATGAAATATTTGGCACATCGTGCTCATTGGTGAGCATTTCTGATACTGGCAATGGCGGCTTGTTTGCGCCACTTCCACTTAGGGTGAGAGCATAATAAAATACTCTCTTGTTTTGGTCAGGGATTTTGCTGACAACTCCTCCTGTAGAGTCTAGATAGAGTGCCAGATTTTTGTTTTTTTTTAAATGGGACACAAGTATGCCCAGACCATGTTCTGTGAACATATGGACAGCGAAAGGGTCAACTTGTAAGTGCTGAATGTACCCTGGCCACTGATTGAACCCACTGTCACACTCTTTAATTATTTTCTGTGTCAACGTCATTTCCATGACAACGTTGTCATGTAGTCGGGCACTTGCTTTTATTTCTGATGAAATAGTTTTGAGGACTTGTTTTGTGAGACTCCGGGATAGATTTCCTGCCACAATTTCCTGAGTTGGAGTGTTACTCAACTTGGAGTGATAAAAATTGCTCACTCCTTTTTGCAAAGACTTTGCTATTTTCCCTCGACGCGAGAAGCTTGCTCTGGTGAATTTGTAGTGGGTTTTTTTATGCTGAACATCCCCAAATCTCCTGACTTTTATTTTAATTTTATTTTCTTGTGGCTTTGGTTTGGTCATCAACGTAAAGAAATACTGCGTACTGCATGTCAGGAATGTGCACTGTGCCCTTATGTTTAAATATGGCAGTGATTTTTTTCTGCTTTTCTCCTCTTTTATATGATGATATTTAAAAGCCACCGGGCAACAGGGGTTCACTTTCCTAAAATGTTTATACACAATGTGTGTCCACCCTTTCTTTAAATTTGTCATCCCCTTTCGAGGTGCAATTTTCTTCCATTGCTGTTTTTTTTAAATGTATCACAAATTTCTTCGGCACCTCTTTGGTCTTCCTAAAGTTTCTTCTTTTTTTTTCCTCCTTGTCATGTTTCTGTGTGTCCTCCATCTCATGGTTCTCTCTGTCCTCTACTTCATGGTCTTCTCTGCCCTCCACCTCTTGATTCTGTCTGTCCTCCACCACTTGATTCTGTCTGTCCTCCCCCACTCGATTCTGTCTGTCCTCCACCTCTTGACTCTGTGTGTCCCCTACCTCATGGTTCTGTCTGACCTCCTCCACTTGATTCTGTCTGTCCTCCACCACTCGATTCTGTCTGTCCTCCACCTCTTGACTCTGTGTGTCCCCTACCTCATGGTTCTGTCTGACCTCCACTTGATTCTGTCTGTCCTCCACCACTCGATTCTGTCTGTCCTCCACTTCTTGACTCTGTGTGTCCCCTACCTCATGGTTCTGTCTGTCCTCTACTTGATTCTGTCTGTCCTCCACCACTCGATTCTGTCTGTCCTCCACCACTCGATTCTGTCTGTCCTCCACCTCTTGACTCTGTGTGTCCCCTACCTCATGGTTCTGTCTGTCCTCTACTTGATTCTGTCTGTCCTCCACCACTCGATTCTGTCTGTCCTCCACCACTCGATTCTGTCTGTCCTCCACCTCTTGACTCTGTGTGTCCCCTACCTCATGGTTCTGTCTGTCCTCTACTTGATTCTGTCTGTCCTCCACCACTCGATTCTGTCTGTCCTCCACCACTCGATTCTGTCTGTCCTCCACCTCTTGACTCTGTGTGTCCCCTACCTCATGGTTCTGTCTGTCGTCCTCCACTTGGTTTTGTGTGTCCTCTACCTCATCTGCTTGTGTTTCTTGTACCCCATGTACTGATACACATCTAAGGGGCTGGTATTTGCATGTTTTCGTTTGTTTGGCAAGAACTGTGGTCCGCACACCTTTTCTGTCTGAATGCCAGACAACAGATAGCCATTTTTTGTATTTTGTTGAATCTTTTTTGAAGATTTTCATTGATAAGGTCTTCCATATTTCAGATTTCCAGGGAATAGTTTTAGAGAGAAATTTTATTTTACAAAATACATTTATTAATTTCTCTTTTCCTCCAGCCTCTTCCCACAAATCTGGATATCCCGGTCTTTCACCTCTTCTTAAAGGATGAATTTTTCACATATTGAGCCTATTGAAGAAATCATAATTGATTCCTTACAGTGACTGTACACAGAATCTATACTGCTACCCTCGTACTTTACACAGCCATGGAACACCAACAACAAGTTATAGAAAGAGATATACGCCTAAAACCATATAGGCTATAAAACAGGTTATAGAAAAAGACATGAAGCCCACTCTAAGTTGCCTAGTTAAAAAGAGTAAACAATTGCACCACGACCCAACCTTCTACTGGTCAAAGCATGCCTATCTGTGAGAATCCCATAGGTCTTGGCCAGCGGGGATGTGAATGGGCCACGCACCACACCCCAAACTTCTACTGGTCAAGAGTACTATGGATCCTTCTCTAAATACTCACCTGAAATTCCTTGGCAATCCATGAATCCATGCTGTGGCTGAGTGCTGCGGTCATTTTCAACTGTAACAAACTGGGTACTGGTTCTAGCTAACCAATTTTGAGAGTCGTTTCTCGGGTAGAGGAGATCGAGAAGAACGGTGCAATATATAACACTTACTAATTTTGTTATGGTTGATACCGGCAATTTTCAAATAAATGATAAAATACCAATTTTTCCCAGGGTGCTGTGACCAGAATGATTTGTTACAATGTATCAAAACAGTACTGTACAGTAGTTTGTGGTCTAGACCATATCTTTTGTGGTGTGTATAGAGAAAAAACTGTGAAATCAGCCTTTACTCTGTTTTCACAAATAGATAAAAAAGATTCACAAATCTGGTAAAGGGTTTAAAACAATCTTTACGCTCTCACTGACAATTTAGCCCAGGTTGGACCAGTCTAAATACAGTAGTTTTTGATCTACACCATATATTTTCTTGTGTGTATAGAGAAAAAACAGTGAAATCAGCCTTTACTCTGTTTTCACAAATAGATAAAAAGATTCACAAATCTGGTAAAGGGTTTAATTCAGATTCAGATTCAGAAAACTTTATTTATCCCATACGGGCAATTCAGTTTACAGCTCCCAGTTCACAAAAAGAAAAAAACAACAATCATTCATTAGACATACACTCTAACACTCAACCTTCAATTGTCAGTGAATCAGTTTAGCTAATGGTTTCCCAGCAGCGATATCTTGTACATGTCTCATGTGAAAATAATTACTTGTACAAAGAAAAGAATGAATAAATTGGAAAAAAAATAATAAATAAATAAATAAAACGACAAAGCACAAACCTACTCATTAAAATTAGCATTCATCAGCTTGATAACTGAAGGCATAAAAGAGTTTGAGTAGCGGTTTGTTTTCCTCAGGGGTGCATAGTAGCGCCGCCCTGAGGGCATTAAAGTAAGTCCACCAGACATGACATGGTCTCTCTGATTCATGATACATTTTGCTTTCTGGACCACCCGTTTTTTCCAGAGCACACTCAGGTCTGTTAGCTGGACTCCAATAATCTTGGAGCAGACTCTGACTATGTGGTTCAGACTGTTTTTGTGATCTAAACCTTGTCTTTTGTGGTGTGTATAGAGAAAAAGCAGTGAAATCTCCCTTTTTTGCATTTTCACAAATAGAATAAAGGTTTCACAAATCTGAAACTGTGTTTTAGTGAGTCTCTGGAGTCTCCTTGGTAATCTAGTCCAGATTTGACAGGTCTAAGTATAGTGGTGTTTGATCTGGACCTGGTCTAATGTGGTCTAGATGTGAAAAAAGCAGTGGAATCGCTCTTTTTTCAGTTTTCACAAATAGAATAAAGGTTTCACAAATCTGAAACTGTGTTGTAATGAGTCTCTGGAGTCTCCTTTGTAATCTAGTCCAGAAATGACAGGTCTAAGTATAGTGGTGTTTGATCTGGACCTGGTCTAATGTGGTCTGGATGGAGAAATATCAGTGAAATCTCCCTTTTTTTGCATTTTCATAAATAGAATAAAGGTTTCACAAATCTGAAACTGTGTTGTAATGAGTCTCTGGAGTCTCCTTTGTAATCTAGTCCAGAAATGACAGGTTTAAGTATAGTGGTTTTTGATCTGGACCTAGTCTAATGTGGTCCAGATGTGAAAAAAGCAGTGAAATCTCCCTTTCTTCAGTTTTCACAATAGAATAAAGGTTTCACAAATCTGAAACTGTGTTTTAATGAGTCTCTGGAGTCTCCTTGGTAATCTAGTCCAGATTTGACAGGTCTTAGTATAGTGGTGTTTGATCTGGACCTGGTCTAATATGGTCTGGATGGAGAAATATCAGTGAAATCTCCCTTTTTTGCATTTTCATAAATAGAATAAAGGTTTCACAAATCTGAAACTGTGCTTTAATGAGTCTCTGGAGTCTCTTTGGTAATCTAGTCCAGATTTGACAGGTCTAAGTATAGTGGTTTTTGATCTGGACCTGGTCTAATGTGGTCTAGATGTGAAAAAAGCAGTGGAATCTCCTTTTTTTGCATTTTCACCAATAGCATAATGGTTTCGAGGCCTATAAGAAAAAAATGCTACAGTAAAAATGAATAAAACTCAGTATTATGATACCCTGCGTTGTCCCCTGCCATATTGGAGTATTGGTTTCTTGAGACTTTTTAATACTGAGCAGGTAGGACCACAGCAACAGAAATAGCAATAAGACTAAAAATCAGTTTACCATGAGTAAGGGCAATAAGAAAAAAATCCAGTATTGTAAATCAATTAAAGACCATTTAATTCTATGATTCATTCTCATTTCATCTTTCCCCTATTTGTTACGTTTTTCAGTTCATGAATTAGTTTGAAAATGACTGAACAACGCCATCTACAGGCGTTATGCCACTTTTAAGGTGGACCGGAAAATTCCAATCAGAAGCTGTGAATCGGATGCCAATTTTGAATTTGAATGTCAAACGAATATCAAATATCATGCTATCTTTACCGCGGTGTGTTTTAGTGAGTCTCTGGAGTCTCCTTTGTAATCTAGTCCAGAAATGACAGGTCTAAGTATAGTGGTGTTTGATCTGGACCTGGTCTAATGTGGTCTAGATGTGAAAAAAGCAGTGAAATTGCCCTTTTTTGCACTTTCATAAATAGAATAAAGGTTTCACAAATCTGAAACTGCGTTTTAATGAGTCTCTGGAGTCTCCTTGGTAATCTAGTCCAGATTTGACAGGTTTTAGTATAGTGGTTTTTGATCTGGACCTGGTCTAATGTGGTCTAGATGTGAAAAAAGCGAGGTGAAACCAGTTGCTGTTCTGGCTACAGCTGTGGAGAAAATAGATCATAGTTTACATATGTTGTCTGTTAAGCGCTACCATACTCTTAGTTTGGCAGGCGATAATTTAATTTGTGCCTATAGTATATCTACTGTATATTAGCCTTCCTAGTCCACTGTATGAGTGAACGTGGATCAGAGTGTGCCTCTGCCTCACCCGCGCGTAAAGGCGCACAGCCTAACCATCATCCCCGTACCCAAGCCTTTTAGCGATCGAAAGCCACACTTATTTATTTCAGCCTGGGACAACGTTTGAAAATGTGACATCATAGAAAGCAAAAGATTTCATTGGTCAAGTGTATATTTTCGCAGATGGAATGCCGCAGAAGACAAAGTGGTTCCGATTTTTTTTCTTGCCGCACGAAAGTTCCGCCCTGGTGTGCAAGCTTCCATTATAACCCACAAAATAATTTTTTGTAAATCTCCGTGCGAGTAATCCGCAACGAAATTCGCACTTGGTGTGAAACAGCTTTTAGCTTATAGTCAAAACCAGCACTGGTTTGCGCACAGTGGTGGAAAGTAACTAAGTACATTTACTCAAGTACTGTACTTAAGTACAGTTCTGAGGTAGAGGTACTTGTACTTTACTTGAGTATTTCCATTTTATGCTTTGTACATATACTCCACTACATTTTAGAGGGAAATATTGTACTTTTTACCCCATTACATTTATTTCACAGCTATAGTTATTAGTTACTTTTCAGATCAATATTTTATATTTAAAACATTTGATCATTATAAAATAACTATAAAATAGCATTGTTATAGATTAGACTACCCAAGAGTATAGCTAAATTGTTAAGATTAGCTTCACGTTGACAACTTTAAAATGCTACTTACATGTACATGTATGTCAATAAATCAGTATTAATATTCCAATAATTTATGAAAAATATAACTCTCTAAATGGGGACAGTTTGCATAATGAGTACGTTTACTTTGATACTCTAAGTACATTTTGCTGCCAATACTTATGTACTTTTACTTAAGTAAGATTTTGAATGCAGGACTTTTACTTGTAATGGAGTATCTTTACATTGTTGTATTGCTACTTTTACTTAAGTAAAAGAGCTCAATACTTCTTCCACCACTGTTTGTGCATGTGGTTTAGACTAGTGAATTCATTGTTGATATTCAGTTCAAAAGGTTAGAACTGCCTATTATCCAATCTGTAGCCTACATCCACATAGCATTTTATATGAAAATAAGATAAAAGAAAATCATAACATTGTGCATATAGACTGCAGGATAGCCTAACATTTGTTCACGTTTGTTACCATTGCTCTTATCAACTTTTCTGACAGGCTATCTGATTTGTACTCTCCATTGACTGACAATGAAGTGGACAGCATTGTGCTGGAGATCCACAGAAATTTCCCCAGAGCAGGGTACAAGATGATCCATGGTCATATTAAATCAAGAGGCATACATATGCAGAGTAAGTATATGTGTACTTGCAGGTGGAGTTCAGTAATTCTTCTGTTAGGATAACAGCTAATTAATATAATGGGACATTTAAAGGATACAGTTGGTAATACAGCTTATAGCAGACCTGGACAAAAGGCCTATGTAGGGCCAATCCGGCTGTGGGAGACTAACTTTTAACTGATGATCATTTTATTCTTGTGTATAAAATGGTGATCGGTTAAAGTTAGTGGAGTCAGATGTGTTTCTGCAGGGTTGGACTGGACCGAATTGCCCAGCTCTGCCCTATAGCTTCAACAACTCATTTTACCACAGGGCATGTTATATGATGTGTTGTAATTAATTAATTACATCGGTAGGCCTACCAGGGTGCGATTTTCTCACGGCATTCCCCCCCCCCCCCTTGGCCTTCAAACACAACTTTCAATTTGTACATGAAAATTTTTTTTTTTTTCAACTTATATGGATATAATTCTTTTGGGGGAAAAATAATAAGTGTATGATAGGGGTTTGCACTTGTATTTTTCTTTTCCACACCTTCTAGTGTAAGATATCACATGGTTGTTTTATTTAGAAATTGCACCCCAATCAACAATGCTGGACATATGTCACATATTTCTCTGATGCGTTGCTTAAGGCAGGGTGAGAGGTAATTTCTTGCCAATAAAAGTGCAAGTACTCACTGCTATTTCCAGTTGTTACACTTTAGATATATTGTTTTTAGATCATGTTTATTATGCCACGTTTGAGTTATAATCTCAATATGGAAACACAATGCCAAAGCAAAGTCATTTAATGATAGCAAATTATAGTCTACCCATGCAACAAATATAATCATTTTCACTGTAACTTTCTGTGTTTCTGTAATACAGCCTATCGTGTGCAGGAGTCCTTGCGAAGGGTGGATCCTGAGGGTACCCTGGCACGACGATTATCCATGCATATCCTGAGGCGCAGACAATATAGTGTCCCTGCGCCAAACAGTTTGTGGCACATAGATGGCAATCATAAACTAATAAGGTTGGTATTGCAACATTTATTTTTTTATTAACATCACAGATATGTGTATTTTGTAATGATTTGACACACATGGAACTGTTAGTACATTTTTGTTCTGTCTCCAAACCTGCTGTATGAAATATAAATTTTGATTGTCACTACTAATTTTACAGATGGAGGATTGTCATCCATGCAGGAGTGGATGGATTTAGTAGACTTATTGTTTATATAAGATCTGCTACTAACAACCGATCCGCCACCGTTCTGGACAGTTTCATGTCAGCTGTCGATCAGTATGGCTTACCATCCCGCGTTAGGTCTGATAAGGTAAAGTAATAAACTTATATTAAATATTGTGGTAGTAATAAAGGTCGCAATTGGCTGCATTCTCATTGGGAAGGCAAGACTACAGGATCCATCTCTGTTGCATAGCAACTAAACTAGTGGATGGTCAATATCTTCTATACCAGTGGTCAGCAACTAGCGGCCTGTGGGCCAAAACTGGCCCGCCTGTAATAGTATCTGGCCCGCCAGATGACACTGAAAATCTCTGATCTTGCCATGCTTTGTGTCGTGGTGCCGTCGTATATTGTATTCCTTGCAAACTGCAACAACTTCGTTGCAGATTAGACAGACTGGTTTGGCGTTAATAAAATCAGGTAAGATGAATGCATACTTTTCTTTCCATTCTTCTTTGTATGTCCTACATTCGGTGTCAACTTTTCTTTTCATTGCTTTTGACAGTGACATTTTGTCTTGCTAGCTATCAATGTTTTGCTAATGTCTCTGTGCACACAATGTAACCTCCCGCACAATAACGCGGGTAACGATGTAACGCGAGAGTAACGTACGTCGGATATCCAATCCTGAGTCCATAAAATAATTATTACAATACGTTAGATAGGCTCAAAGAAGTAGTCATTTTCAAAATGGAAATGATACACATTTATTATTAACTGTGTGGAGAGGGGAAATATGAGATTTACACACATTCATGTCTTAAAAGACAGTCTGTCGGTGATTAAAGACAGCAGTCACATTATCAGCAGGTTACTACTATAAGCTGTTTTATAACGCAGCCACAGAGTGGAGCAGGAGACAAAGCAGTAATAACACACTAATAACAGTCTGTAGCAAATTCAAGTTACTTTATTTTAAACAAATAACTTTCTTAAATTACTCTTTTGTACAATATATAATAGTATAGATTAGGAAAAAAAAGTTTTGTTTGGTAGAAAAAAAGGTTCTGTCCAAGATATTATGTTTTGGCCCACCATTCAGTTGCTTGGAAAAAATTTGGCCCGAGGCCAAACGTACTTGCCGACCCCTGTTCTATACTATTGAACAGTAGGCATGTCTTTTATGTAAAAGTTATATAATCTATGTCCAAGTATATTTTTGCATTAATAAAAATATATTTACTTATTGGAGGGTGGAGAAAATGTTGCAGTTGCACATTACATGGTGAACTTGAGAGGACAAAACAGAAATTCCCACATCACAGGACGCAGTGTGCATAATCAATGGTATGTAATGGTTTGTCATAAGATCTACTGTGTAAAAATAAGTAACGTGATAAAAATGTTCATTGGTGATTAGAAATATTTTACATTTACCCAATTGTTATTAACTAACATTTGGAGTTAATTTTCTTTCTATTTTTGTCAACAGAATAGAAAGACTATGGAGAGATGTCTACGGGAATGACCTTGATCTATTCCACACCATCTTCTTCAGTTTGGAAGCCGAAGGAATTATGAACCCCAACAATGAAGTAGATCTGTTTGCTCTCCACTGGATCTATGTTCCTCAAGTGCAACAACATCTCCAGACATTCAAGGAGGCCTGGAATCGCCACAAAATGAGGACAGAGGGAAACCATTCCCCCATGGAGCTCTGGCTCAGCCAGTAACGGGAGGGAAATGCAGATGACCCAACTCAGGTATAACTGCAGCACTTCACAGTTCTTCCGAAGATGTTGTTTTCCTGAAGGCCCCTTTCAGTAACCTCATGACCCCAATTCAAATCACAAAGCTTTGTGAAAACACTGCATCTCAGAAAGTGATGGATGATTTTCTCCAAAAACATTCCCAGTCAAAATGCCAAAATGAGGTCCAAGTCTTCAACAGGGGAATCAGGGCGGGGATAGCTATGCCTGTTCCAATTGGGAGAACTCTGACATCTCACACGACCAGTGACAATAACCAATCAAATCTACACCACAAATGTTGCTTCAAATTGCACGTGACTATTTGTTTTCATTAACATGTGTTTTTTCTATTTCTTAAAATACTTCTATGTCAATAATTCTGTAGAACTTTATCTAGAATAGTATACTGATGCAATTTGCGGGCCAAAGCATTTATCTACATATCATTTTCTCGAATTGTCTTTCTGATATTTGAGTGGCAAGATTTATCAGTGACCTTACATTTCTTCAAAACTTTTCCTAAATGAGAACTACCATATGTAGCTACAAACCCAGTTTATCTGTTCAGGTTGGCGATGATTATGGGATTGATTGGACGGGACCTCACAACCCATACCCACAGGATGTCATTGTACCTGAGACACAACTACCTCGTCAGCTTACAGAGGCTGAAACTGCAATGTTACCAAATCCAACAATTCCTCTCTCAGGTGCACTACAGGCATACATGGATACTGTAAATATTCTTAAAGACACTGTACAAATCTAGAGAATAAACAATAATGTGCTAGTGTGCATGTCCAACATTAAGTGTTTTTATTTACTCTTTTACAACAGTTTAGTAAATTCACACTGACCTTTTGAACATTTTAACTGTCAGTTGGGCATCAAGACAAAACCTTTTGTAGTTATGCATATACTGTATACATTTTGTTGAGCTTTGTCTGCAGGTTTGTTGAACATTTCTCTGTCACATTGTACAGGAGCAGCAGTTTGATTTCACATAAATTTCAAGATGCCAAGCAACTATGGATGTCAATTATATTACTCCATTTGTAGAAAACAGTAAACTGACTACAACTGACTCATGTGGAATGTCAAGTACAATAAACTGCTTCTTAACATTTACAACTTCAATATGCAACTTCTTTGTTCAAAATGGTGCCAGACTTTCTTGTTGATTTCTAGTTTAACAGACAGGACACATGCATGGAACAGACTACCTTACATGTTTGCCCCAAACTTGATAGTAAAGAAGACGTTTTTTTTTTACACCCTAAGGAGCTGCCTTACACTTCTCTGCATACATAGTTGCTATCTTAACTACTTTTTCAACATTCAAGATAAAACAAAACATTTTAAATGTTAAAACGAATAATCCTGGTTGTAAGATAACATCGAACATTAATCCAACTTACTATAAGTTAAAACCATACCAACATTGAAGTATTGGTAATATGGTAAATCACTAAACATCTGTTCAACTCGTAGCAACAGAAAAATCTTTGAGAAAAACAAGAACATGAGAACTTGTTCCTGTCCTAGTTACTAGTCAAGGGTACAGAGATATCTGTATTGTTAGTCATTATGAGGTTGACCATATTTAGAATGTTTGGCCTTAAACAAGTCCAAATCCACTTTCCACAGTGCCGATGCTTGCAAGTAGAGCTTCACGAAAAACACTGTATGACTGATAATGTGATGGGAGCTTGAGTGTTTCGAAGCATGTGGTGGCTGTAGGCATGCGGCCATGTCCAACTTCCACGATGAGTTAGTGTGGAAGAACTTCCCATCCGTGCCAGAACTTCAGCAGCTGCAGGAGACATTCTGAGGATGCTTAAAAAAAATTGTGACATAACTTTATTACAGTTTTTTGTCAGTGGATTTGGCACGTGTAGCAAAACAAAAGTCTTCACTATCTCAAGACAGTTCACTTGGCCATCTTGACAGACTTTCCTTTTTCAAAACTGCGCAGGGCTGCAAAAGCAAATACTGATATGTCTTAAGCAGATATCTTTAGAAAAATCAAATATTTGCATCAAAACTACTGTCACCTGATAGACATGAAGACATAATCCAAACTTTGGCTTAAACGTACAACTAACCCTTTTAGGTTAAATTTCAATGATGTATGTGTGAGCATTTCAACAGTGTATGAGAATTCTTAAGTAGTGTATATGAGCATATAACATTTCAGTAGTGTTTATAAGAATATTTCAATGGTGAATGTGAAAGGTCTTATTAGTGTGTGTGTGTCGACAATTTCCATTTCAATAGTGTATATGAGAGTGATTTAGTAGGGAATGTGAGAGGTTTTCAGTTAAGAGTGAGTGTTTCAGTAGGTAAAATGAGAGGGTCTCATAAAACATGTATGTGAGAGGTAAAGTAGTTGTACGTGCTAGCCAAAGTTTGGATTATGTCCCATACCATAAGGCCTCTAGATCATATGTTCAGCACATTCTCAGGTGACCATGTTAACTGTATTTGGAGCTTGGACTTAGGCTATATGTATCAAATCAATAGAGAATGCACATTAGGCATCTCAGAAAAAAATACATTTTTAAATACAAATAAATTACATAGAAATTACATCTATGCAAATTGTTTAAAGACAATTCATACATCATACTTGGTAGACCAAGGTTGTCAACCCTGTTCCTTGATGAAAACATTCTTGCTGGGGGACCATGAATATGATTGAGTACCACTAGTGAAGACTATTACATGGAAACGTACCATCTTCAATGAATGCTCTCAAGAATCCAGACATGCGACATTTGTCTTTCAGACTCGTGTCATCATCCTCATCATCAGTGTCAGACTGCATTGGCCAAGTTATTCGGTCCAGAATCACCTATATGATAAAACAGATAATTCAAATCACATCATAAATGTTGGGTAGTACCCAAATGGTTTAGCAGTTAACAATCATAATTGCTTGTTAAGTACTGAGCTATTGCATACATACATGTGGCAGGTAAGAAACAGCAGAGCTCCTTGGAAAGAGCAATGGGATGGTGTCTAGCCTCTCTGTCAGCAGATCTTTAGTTGTTTAATTTGCTGTCGAGATCGGCCAAGAACCTATAAAAAGCAATGCTTGCAAGGCTTTTTTTGGCACTTCATAATTTATATTTCAGCAGTTCCATTATGGTTTTTTAACACAAAGTTGCATCAAATACATTTCTTTCATGTAAAATTTGTGCTTTCAAAGTTACATTTATGACAAACAAGGACAATCCACTCATATAAAGTTAAGTTTTACGGGTCAGTAAGTAGTATTTTCTATTAAAAAGTGACACGTAGGATATGTGAAAGCGCTAATAGGAATCATTCACCCAAAAATATTAACAGTGCAAATAATAAATGAAAGCTAGTAGAAACATGTATAACTCACTACATGAAAAAGGAGCTTCTCCATTAGCCATCTCCTGTTTTCGTTGGTCACTCCTGGGAGATCCCACCCCAATGCCAACTCTTGGATGGACCGCTTCTGCTCTGC
Organism: Centroberyx affinis; assembly: GCF_046629955.1. Classification (NCBI taxonomy): domain Eukaryota; kingdom Metazoa; phylum Chordata; class Actinopteri; order Beryciformes; family Berycidae; genus Centroberyx; species Centroberyx affinis. The sequence continues at coordinate 93,629 of NW_027280040.1, forward strand.
CGTCAGTATTGTGGACCCTTCCAGCTGTCAAACATTAGGTTAAAATCTAACAAATATAGATGGAGGAATACAAATTTGATGCAAGTACAAAATTATGTACAAATTTAGGTAACGGTAAATGTGTACCAGTCTGACTGTCTCCCTGACATCTGTGTCACAGCAGTCTTCAATGTCAGTGCAGGCCATTTCAGGCATTCCACCACCCAAAACATGGACAATGGCTTGGCTCAGACCAGTCAGACATGGACCGTTGTGCTAATGTAATAGTAGAAGGAACAGCATACATATGTGGTTATAAAGCATCTTATTGAGAAATGGGTAAAAAAGTGGCAACATACCAGTGTCACATACACAGATTAACACAATGGCCTATTCCCCAAATGTTTTGCATGATTGGCTTTATCTTTGTTGCAAAATAGGCATTTAGAAACTATGAGTAACATCTTGAAACACAAGAAAAGTTAAAAATGATGGAAATTTACCTCACATTTCACACTTGACTCATCTTATCCATATTCAGGCTTTTTTGAAGGGGTCGGATGTAAATAGTGGCATGCCCAATCAGTGTCTCAGGAGACTTTACAAACTTTACATTGTAGCCTGTACTCGGGCAGGCAATGAGAAGCAGTTCTCTGCTCCGTGTTGTGCCACGGATTCTCATGAGTTCAAACCCCCCCCGCTTCGCTCAATTTTGGGTATGCTTCCATCAAGCACTGCTTAAAATAGCCTGGGCTGGACTCTTCTCCTACAACAAACAATACACCGTTATTGAGAAGAACAGCAATAGCAACTGCAGTTTGTAAAAAGATGTCACAAATACTTGATTTAAATTATACAATAAACATTTCATTAACATCTTGATTAAGATAAAAAAAAAAATGTTATCTGATACATGACAATAGACTGTAAACACAAATGATTAGATGATGGATATCGCTTTTTTGATAGGACAAACTATAGTACAAGCATGTGATCATATGCTGCAATGGCTTTGGCCAGAGAAAATGTGATACACATTGATGGAATCGGATAACCTTAGCCTTGGGAACCAAGCTTACCTCGAAAAGTTATACGTTTTTCACCTAAGCCAGCGTTTGCCAGTTCACTTTTCTGACAACGAGTGGGTGCCACTGTGGTAGATTAAGTGTTTAAACAGCACAGTGGCCTTGGCGAATTCCTGTATGGTGCAAAGAGTCTTGCCACTTCTGCTGAATAAGAAAATAAAAGTTAGCCTGCTAGCCTTGTGGCACATACCGCATTAAAAACTACTAAAGCTGTAGTTATCCTATTTCATAAAACTTAACCAGTTCTACCCGAAGGTCCCGGTACCGCCCCCCCCCCAATGGCGTAGTGAGGAAAAGTTACGATGGAAGTTGAAGTCAATTTATAGAATACATGAATGTTATACTGTTTTGAAAAAATGGGGTCTTGAGCTTTCAGAATATGTACACCAATTGTATGTTGTCCAAACTCTGTCTGATTACGAAGTATTTTAACAATAATGTTGTACAAATATAAACTTCGTAAATATAAGAGCAAGTTGTGATCAAAAGCATAATTTTCTTGTCAGTCTACAACAGGCATCACTAACTGGCGGACTCCGGGCTGGGTCCAGACCCAGTGACGGTTTTGTCCGGACCGCGACCCATTTCTGATCAATTAATGAGAATAAGATTGACGGAGCGTTTTTTCCACAGGCGCAGTTATAGACCTTAGGCGCAGCTATTTCAGCTCATACGGTAATCGCTCAGTGGAGCTAGGAGGTCACAGACCAATCACATGCGTCTACTTCACTGAACTCAGCCAATCAAAGTGATTGTTTATAGTGCATCGCTAGGGAAACGCACAGAGAGCGAGAAAGAGACAAAAGCTACACAGAGAGAGATGACAGCATGTCTTTCTCCAAAATAAGAAAAGTAAGATATTGTTATTTCTCTCTCTAAGAAAGGTAGAGAGGTGCCCTCGGCTGTGCCATGGGAAAAAGGGACATGAAAGTTCTGTTTGCATTTCAAAAAGAGGCAGTTATTTTATTCTGGAGACTGTCTTGTTTTCTTTTACTTTCATTTAGAAAATAATTGTGATACTTTTAGTTATGTTTAAGCTACTGATTTGTTTTTCCACACATGTCCAATGCATGTGCATGGGAAAAGGTCTTGAAATTGATTAATAAATGTTGTTGAAATGATGAATGAAATGTACATTGTTTATTTTACTTGATAGAAAGTCATACAACAACTATAGGCCTCCGAATCATAGCACAAGTTAAACATTATAATACTTCGGACCTTTGATGGGAAGAAATGTTAGTGACTGGACCTCCTTGAATTGTAGTTGAATTGTAGTTGAATAGTCTACAATAACATGCTTGGTATCGCTGGAAACTAGAAATTCCGAGCTTTCCAACGACCCTGAAGGCACCACCATCCGAGCAACACAGCTTCCGCCATTTCCGGGGAAACGTAGCAGTCAAAGTTCACGTTTGTCACACTGACAAAAATCTGTGTTGTTACTTTGAAGTAAAAATCACAGTAAACAGTCAGAAAACACAAAAAGCACAGGGTACCCAATTGGCCAAACCATGGAGATCGCCTGAGTATATCTTTATAAATTGTATCATAAATGTTGTATTTCATTGTATTTTCATCAAATTTACAGTTACAGTTGTAGAACCTTATATAACATTTAATTTAAAGAGAGGGCAGAGGTCCTTATGTGCTCAGTTAAGAACGGGTACCTTACCACTGGCAATTGAGGTAGGCAGATATAAAGGTATTCCTGAAGAGCTGCATTGTGTTTTTTGTGATCTTGGTGTTGTTGAGGATGAATTTCATTTTGTGTTTCACTGCCCCATGTTCATTGATTTGAGGAATCATCTATTTGAAAAAATTCAGTTGAAGAACGCTGATTTGTTTTGGTTGTCTGAAGGTGATATGCTGAGTTGGCTCTTTAATGAGGAGATTTTTGTCTTAGCAAGATTTATAGAAAATGCATGGCAACTAGACAGAGAACACTGTATCCAACATAACAGGACATTTCTGTTATCCTGTTAAGCCCACCCCATCCCCCCACTTATGAAAAATCGCGATGGAAGATCGTCTATTAATAGAAGATATGAATGTTATACTGTTTTGAAAACATGGGGTCTTCAGCTTTCAGAATCTGTAAACCAACTGTATGTTGACCAACCTATGTCTTATTACTAAGTATTTTAACAATTAAGTCTTACAAATATAAACTTCGTAAACATAAGAGCAAGTTGTGATCAAAAGATCGGGGATAATTTTCTCTTCAGTCTACAATAACATGCTTGGTATCGCTGGAAACCAGAACTTCCGAGCTTTCCAATGACAGTAAAACGCACCTCGAAAATGGAACGATACAGTCCGCCATTTCCGGGGAAAAGTAGCAGTCAAACTTCACATTTTACAGTCATACTGCCAAAAATCTATGTTCTTGCCAAAATATTTCACCAAGGCTTATGTTCTTTTCGCCAAAAACGGCAGATTTTAATTACTTACGTTTCTGCCGTAACTTGGGACCAAACGGGAGTTAAAACGAACGTCGGGGGGGATTCCCCAGCCATTTTAGTCCAGCCAGACTGAATCCCTATGGAGGGTGCAGTGGCTCTTCGTCGCCCTCTGGTGGCTGCATCGAAGCACTGACACCAATGAGCCTTATACCATTCTGTTCCTCTGACTCAGACGAAACTGGGGATAACTCACACAGCACTGAGGACCCTTGCATTCTCCATTAATCTGCCTGAATAGCATGAAGCTCTTCAGACATATATGAATATTGATCCATAATCATTGTGTTTATTACTATTTCAATGTTTTTGGGAGATGTATGTTATTTGTAACATGGCTATATGGAAATGAGTAGTGTTTTTAAGTAAAACTCCCAGTAAACAGTCAACATATAAACAGTAAACTTGACCAAAACCTGGAGACTGCCTGAGTATATTTTTAGAAATTGTATCATAAATGTTGTATTTTAGTGTATTTCCATCAAATTTACAGTTACAGTTGTAGTCAAAGACTAGGAGAAGACATTCAGTTGCATCATTATCCATGGGATCTTGGTTATAATGGTGATATTGCCTTAAAATTTAGCATTTTATACTAGGCGAGGATGAAAATCTTATTTTTTCCTTTATTGCATCTCCATTTACTCTGGAATGGTAACAGATATAGGTTTACTTACACTGAATATTCCTTAGCTTCTTACCTATCAAAAAAGACCAGAACTATGCATATAGGCCTTATGGTTGAGGAGCTACTCCTGATTCATTTTGGGTATGTCATTTTAGGCTTTTTTCCCCCTGAATTTTGGCCTGGGTCTATTAAACATGTAGAAATACTGTTTTAAACCAATTACTTATTGTAGCGTATGTATTTAATTCAATGAGCCCCAACATTAATGTTTGATGTCATAATAATAATGAAAAATGCCATAATGTGCCATTTTTAACTATAAAGGCTGCATATATGACTGCAATGTGGTGGTGGTGCTCCTAAAGAAGAGTAGGAAGCACCAGTACTTAGAGTGGAAAAAGTTAGTCTGGAGCCCTGTAACGTCCCTTTGGGGCTAGCAATAGGCTTCCAGCTGCTGGCATCCGACAGCAGGATTTTACAGTCTTTCACTCTTGTTGATTTTACCATAGAATTGTTAAGTAGCCTAACGTTATACTTTTGCAACGCCATTATGATAAATCACTATACTGAATGAGACGGTCGGTAAGGAAAAGTTGTTGGCTAGTTAGATTAACATTACAATCAAGAGGAGGCGGAGGCGGTCATGTTGTTTTGCCAATCTTCTAACGCGCCTCACTAGCGTACTCAAATTAATCCAGCATTAGTTCGCTAATTAGATTGCTAACTTCGAGGCATATTTAGTAAACATTATTTACACCTACCATCCACAGGGTCCCTTGGTACACCGGCTGGAGCTGGAGCTGACGGTGGAGTGCCAACGCCATCCAACCTGTCCGCTGTTTCTCTTAAAACTTGAGAAATTGACTTCTGCATGAGCTCACATTAACAAGTGCTGTCTGTAGTTCTGAACTACAAACGTACTCTGGCTCATCATCTTCTTCTCCTTCTTCTTGTTCGAGTTGGTGCATACCGCCACCTACTGTACCGGAGTGTTTAGAGTCACTCTGAATGCCTTGAAAGGTTGGAACCAGATTAGTAGGACTTAGTGGGCGGGCCAAAACAAGTTGATTGACAGTTTGGGCTCGTAAGGAAAAGGCAAAGGCAATAGGGAAATACATACGGAAATAAATGAAGAAATAAATGTAAAAATATATATGGAAATAAATAAATAAATTTATATGGAAATAAATAAATAGATAAATTTAAAAAAAATATATGGAAATAAAGAAATATATATAGATATAAATGAACAAATAAATGTGAAAATAAATATAAAAATGAATAAAAAAATAAATGTGGAAATAAATGAACAAATAAATGTGAAAATAAATATAAAAATGAATAAAGAAATAAATGTGGAAAAAAATAAAGCAATTAAAGCAGTTTTATCAATCTTTTTCTGTATATATTTCCCAATTGTTTATTCTATTCTGTTTTATATTTCCACATTTATTTATGTATTCTTTTATTCATTTATTTATTGATCTGGCACTTTAAGTGTTCCATAGTCATGAACCAAAAACACTCTCGATCCATTTTTACATGTTCATTTTCCAGCATCTCTCTGAGCCTTACCAGGAACAGGCTGTTTCTGTTGCTGTGTCTTTAAGGCTCATTAATATTAACAACCCCTCTGTTTTGATTGGCTAACCGTTTCAGGAGTGAAACGTGAGACACCACAGCCCAGCAGCGACAGGTAGGTAAAACTCTCTGGTAAATACACAATGACAACCACTCAACCGCTTTGAGAAAAATGCTTTGTCAGCCTATTATTTATTACAAAAATGATAATGAGCAAACCTTTGTGACGCCACAAAGTTACGGAAGTCCAAACGGCTCGTTTAGAGGCTCGGTTTCCTAATATGGATTGTGTGGATTTAGTTGGCGATCGTGCGTTTTGATACTTTCACGATGTTTAGATAGCACATCCAACTCCTTTATAATCACAGAGGCAAGAGGAATCATGTTTTACACTATATGGGACCTTTAAGCTACCTGCACCTGCTCACTGTCCCCCGCTTTGCCATGCTGCTGCTACGCTGCTCAGACTGTCGTTCACTGCTGCTCAGTTATTGCCGCTGCTCACCATACATCGTTTCATCATCTTGTTAAGTTTGTTCATCTACATTTTATTAGCCTTACCTCCTGGCTCATGTCTACTGTGCAAACTGTTACTCTGTTGCTGTTGTCTGCTGTCAGGAGGCTTGCTGCTTTGTTTTTGCCATGTTTTGCTCATGCTCAAGATCTTGCCGTCGGAGCTATCCTCTGGCAATAAGTCCGCTCATACCACCTCAGACGGCTTGTCAAAGAGACTGTGTCTGTGCTGCTTCTGCCGCCGATACTGCCGCATCTCCTGATGCGAGAGTCCAACTCTGATAACTTGGAGCCGACAGCCGGTGCTGCTTCTGCCACATCTCTGCTCATCAGACACCAGGGCTTTCCCTTCATGCTTCCATTCCCAAGGATTCTGCCGCACACTGACGACATGTCACCGCTAAGAACACCAATCCTCAATTACCCGCTCCTTCTGCTGCTGCAATTAACTTAACCTGAGTATTGACGTTTGATATTTGCTCTTATCATATGGCAAGCTTATCAATTTCCAATTAAAACCCCTATGTGTAGGATTTGAAAATAGTTGATTTTAGCGACTCCTACTGCTACTGCCAAAAAATACACTATCGCAAATGTCTTTGCAACCTCTTAGCGGTGTTTATGATACCCCGTTTCATACAGCCACAATATGTAAACAAAATACTGCTGCAGATAACTGTAGCTCAAGCATTAGTTCCTATATTATTCCTAATGACAGCATTGTACTATGAAGTAGTTTGCTATTGTGAGAATTCGGGTTAACATATGTTTCTGCCAACAAAAGAGCAGGATGGTGAAGAAGAAGACACGAAGGGATAAGAGAAGACATGTTAACGAGTTAGTATGTGAGGCAGAAGTGGCAGTTAGAGAGCGGAACATGAAAGAACTTTACAAGATCACGAGACAACTGGTGGGGAAGAACAGGACCACCAGCCGACAAGTGAAAGACAAACAGGGCAAACTCCTCACCAAGGAATCCCAACAGCTGGACCGCTGGAGGGAACACTTCGAAGAACTCCTGAACAGACCTCCCCCAGAAATAACACCAGAGATCAGCATGGAATCAACTGAAACCCTAAAGGTCAACTGTGGGAGGATCACAAAGGACGAAATCACAAGAGCCATCAAAAAGCTGAAGCTGGGCAAAGCACCGGCAGCTGACAACATTCCCCCTGACATTCCGAAAGCTGACACAAAAGCAACCACTGAGGTTCTGTACCACCTCCTCAACAAGATCTGGGATACGGAAGTAATCCCGACAGAATGGAAGACGGGCTTAATGGTCACCATTCCTAAAAGAGGAAACCTCAGTGAGTGCAACAGCTGGAGAGGCATAATGCTACTGTCCATCCCCAGCAAAGTTTTCTGTAGAATCATTTTAGACAGGATACAATTGGCCCTGGACAAGCAGTTAAGGAAAGAGCAAGCTGGATTCAGGAAGGATAAATCATGCACAGACCATATTGCCACACTTAGAATCATTGTGGAACAGTGTATAGAAAGGGAAGCCCCCCTTTATGTTAATTTTGTGGACTTTGAAAAAGCCTTTGACTGCCTGGACTGGGAAACATTGTGGAAACTCCTAAGTCACATACACACCAAGATTTCAATGGCCATGTCATCTGCAGGGGCAAGCTGTCACACCTTTGCCATCACAACAGGAGTGTGGCAAGGTTGTCTCCTTTCTCCTTTGATTTTCCTGGTCGCCATTGACTGGATAATGAGGAGAACAACCGAAAACCAACGGACAGGAATCCAGTGGACCTTGTTCACCCAGCTTGAGGACTTGGATTTTGCAGATGACCTAGCACTAGTCTCCGAAAACCACACACACATGCAGCAGAAGACAGATAGACTACAGGATAGCAGTGAGCAGCTTGGACTTAAGATCAATACGGGAAAAACTAAGACCATGAGAATAAACCAGAAAATACTCGATCCCATCACACTCAGGGTGGAGGCCATAGAGGATGTGGAGCATTTCACCTACTTAGGGAGCAACATCAGCAGGGATGGAGGAGCAGACAAGGACATAGAGCTACGCATTGGTAAAGCACAGCAGGCTTTCAAAATACTACGGCCAATCTGGTTATCAAACCAGCTCTCCAACAACACCAAGCTACGTATCTTCAATACCAACGTGAAGACCGTCCTGCTCTACGGTTCTGAGTCGTGGAAAACCACCAAGGCACTCACAAGCAAGATACAGGTGTTTGTCAACAAATGCCTACGCTACATCCTAAAGCTATGGTGGTCCATCAAAATCACAAATGAGGAACTGTGGAGGTATACCAACCAGGAAGACATAGCTACCACAATCAAAAGAAGAAAGTGGAAATGGATAGGCCATACCCTTAGGAAGGACACAAATAACATCACAAGACAAGCCCTGGACTACAATCCACAGGGGAAGAGGAAACAGGGTAGGCCGAGAAACACCTGGAGATGTTCCACGCTTCAAGACTTGGAGGAAATCAAAGTAAGCTGGCAGGAAGCAAAAGCCAGGCCCAAAACAGAGTGAGATGGTGAGCTGTGGTGGACGCCCTATGCCCTTAAATGGGGTAAAGAGGTTTAAGTCAGTAAGTCAAGTCATGTTTCTGCCAGAAAATTCTGTCAAAGTGAGACTGGTAACCGCTGAGACTTCTCCGCAGGTACGTTTAGCTTAGCGATTAACATTTATCCTTCCATTTGTCCTTTGTAGGCCTCCGTAATGCAGTGGCTTTACTGTGTGTTATTTGCAAATGTGTTGCGGTTTCTGTCACCCTCTAGTGGTCAGAAAATTTAACTTATTGCAGGTTTAGTGTTGGCTTGATGCCATTACTTCACTCAGATGTTACTGTGTTGTTTCTTATGTGTTTTTGACAGATGTGGCCCAACATTTCATTGTTTTAACTTGTGCTGTGTGTCATTCTGGCTAGCTAATTATTTGCTAACCAGTTAGCTAACCAACTAACCAACCATTGTCATAATAACAGTCAGAGACATCTCACATTCTAAAGAATGTAAGCTAGCTAAACATATCACATCAAACACTTTCGAAGGAAGAGGGGATCCCGGGGGGGAATCAGGAACAGATTGATGAGACAAGGCAGTAAGCTCAGTCTAATGTCTGATCACTACGAAATAAAATGAATGAACTCTCCGCACTCACCAAGTTTGAATCGGCAAACCAGCCTTTTCTGTTTCACGGAGACATGGTTGTCTGAGGAAGTAACCAATGTAGATCTGGATGGCTTTAACATCATAAAGCCGGTGTCTGATGGCAAAGACGCTGGGATAACACATAAGTCGATTGGGGGCCAAGCTCCACTACAAGCTCTGGCAACGCGAGGGAGGCATGGCAAGGTCTCAACACCATGATGGGCAGAGCCCAGAAGCCAGCTCAAGTCCAATGCCCCGACCTTGCCACCTTTGCAGAGCAGCTGAACATGTTCTACAGCTGGTTCAACAGGTCTGACCCCCAGGACGACTGGACCCTCACCAGCCCCAGACCCCCCACATCCACCGATCATAGTGGAGGAAAAGAAGCTGGTGTCCATCCTGTCGCGGGTTAACCCACGCAAAGCCTCTGGCCCAGACGGGCTCAAAGGCAGGGTGCTCAGGGAATGTGCTGCTTAGCTGGGTGGTGTCATCACTCAGCTATTCCAGCGGCTCCTAGACTCCAGTTGTGTCCCGCAGGTGTGGAAGGAGTCCACCATCATACCTGTGCCCAAGAACTCTCATGCCACAACCAGTAGCACTCACATCTGTGCTGTGTAAGTGCATGGAGAGGGTGTTGTGTGGCCACCTCACCAACATGGTGGGAGACAGTCTGGATCCGCTCCAGTTTGCCTATAAGGAAAAGCGTGGAATGGAGGTTGCCTGTCTGACCCTCCTGGACACTGTGTGCAGACATCTTGACTCCGCACTCCTACACAAGGATTTTATTTGTGGACCTCTCTTCTGCTTTTAACACAGTACACACACACACACACACACCCTGTGTAACCGCCTCCTGGGACTACAGGTCAACCCAACTCTGGTTTTATGGATTAAGGACTTCCTGCAGGACAGGCCCCAGCACGTGGTGGTCAATGGTTTTAAATCCAGCAACGTGATTTTAAATACTGGGGTGCCCCAGGGCTGTGTTTTATCTCCCATCCTCTTCTCCATCTTCACAAACGAAATAACCTGCACCGGCAATGGCATAACACTTTTCAAATATGCAGATGACATGGCCCTGGTGGCCCACCTGAGAGACGAAGACTCTCTGTCCACATACCGGCAGTGTGTGGACACCCAGAGTTTTAACGTCAGGAAAGACATTTTAACAGCCGTCTACAAATGACTCATTGAATCTGTTCTCACCTTCAACATCACCTCCTGGTATAACTCCCTCTCTGTAAAAAACTAATCAAAACTTTCCAGGATCATCAAGCAAGCAGGTAAAATAACCGGCACCCTCCAGCTCCAACTATCAGAACTCTACACCCAGTCAATCAGAAGAATTCTCATCCTCCACAAAGCATTTCAAATACTCCCATCAGGCTGCCATTACAAAGTCCCCCTGGTCAAAAAGAACATTTACAAGAACTCTTTCATCCCAACAGCCATCAGTATTTTAAACGAACAATGAATGACATAAACACAGTCATATTTGCACATTGACACATGCACTTTTACTTACTTTTACCTCCAATCTTATGTTTTTAACCCTTATGTCTGTTTATTTGTTTTTATGGGGTATGTCTTTTTATGTCTTTTTTCCTCTTTTATGAGCCACGTCAAATACAATTTTCTGTCATGATAAAGTGATAGACAATAAAGTTTCTGAACCTGAATCTGAATCAACTCCCTTTAAAGCTATTTATTAAACAAAACTGACGTACTTTGGAGACCATGATGTAACTCGCAATATACAATCAGCAGGATAAAATGATGGTTGCGCCAGCACCCTGCGTGGTAGCTTGCTGCCATCGGTGTATGAATGTGTGTGTGAATGGGTGAATGTAGGCATATTGTAAATGCAGTCCATTTACCATTTAAAAAGAAATAGGATAAAAAAAAATATCCAAGTTTAAATCATCTGTCATGATCCTTCCAGGGACATGAATCATGATTACAAAATCCCAAGTTCCCAAACAAAAGATATTCTTCCATAACACGATCATTAAGGCACCACAACACATTACATGATTCCAAAACACTTCTTACACCAGACCCGTTTGACTCATATGACTTATCTACAATATTTTTTTCAGAAATGTTTATTAATATATAGATTTACAGACTGTTTACATGGCAACCCTGTTACTTTGCATAAAGTAACAAGGTTGACAGTAACAGGGTTGACATTTTAAGCTTAATCCAGCCATTACTCCCCATGTGATGAAGAATCTGGGAACACATGACATGCATGGGTCTCAAATCATGTGCCACGGAGGGCCGAGAGTATGCAAGTTTTTGTTCCAATCAAACACTAGACCATGTGAATTCACTGATTAGTTCCTCCTGTCTGGTTGAAGGTGTGTTAATCAGTGAAATCAGCTGGTGTAGTCTTTGGTTGGAATGAAAACCTACAGAAGGAAACGTTCCTTCTCAATGCTCCTGACACGAGTGCAGGGGAACCCAAGAACAGACATGCAGACTGGAGCTTAGTTTTCAAGCAGTGTATTTGACAGATAGTTACAGAGTGAAGTAGGGTCGGGCTGTCGGAGCTGTGGCTGGCGTGGGTCAGGCAGAGTGCGCAGCGGCGTCTCCAGGCTTGGGTCGGGCTGTTGGAGCTACTCGGTGAGCCACCAGGGCGCCCCATTACAGCTCCTTTTAATGATCGCTCCATCATCAACAAGAACCTCTCTTATGAACACTGCATTCACTTCTGCTGTTGGGTGTGTGTGATTTCTGGCTTATATGTGTTCATACTATCCATCTAACTTCAGCTTAAACCTGGGTTTTTGCAGGTTTGGGCGTAAGGCTCTGTTGCCCTGGTAACAAGTCTGGCTAAATCGTTATCTCGCTTTGTGAAACGGAAAATCCTGGGCTTATGCCAAATTGTCAACAAACTTATCCGGTTAACTCAGTTAGCCACGTATGTGAAACGGGACCCAGATCTCTCTTGAAAAAGAGATTGCATCTCAATGAGACAACCTGGTAAAATAAAGGTTAAATACAATAAAATAAAGTGGCGGCAGGCGACAATTCCTCTAACGTCCTCTAGGGGCTGGCTCCAAAACCGGCCCATCTCCATGCAAGTCAATGGGACCACATCCCAACTTCTCACTCAAAATATAAAGTCAATAAAATGTTTTCGACAAGAGGTTTTGGTCTGAGTAGCTAATTTCATTTCTTCTAATGTGTGTCCTTATGGCGATTTTCAAAATAATTGAGTCATTAACGGGATATAACGGTTATAAAACGGGGTTGTTTTCCTAGTAATTGACAGGTCGCCTGTCCAGTGATCGACAGGTCGCTGATTACGGGCCAATAGTAGGCGGCGCTGCAACACCCCTTTAGTCTTCGCTCTGACTGCACTGGCTCCAAAAAATGTCAATATGGCGGTGATCGTAAACCCCAATTTTTTGGCTTCAAAACAGCCCTTCAGAAACCTGTGGGTGATCTTATTTTACAGTCTATGGTTGATACTCAACTATCAGATGATGTTTAACAAAGTGTCACTTGTCTATTCGGTGCATCCCCACAGATTATGTAACCCTAACCCTGACCTTGCCATAACCCTAACCTAACCCTAACCCCATTTTTAATGGGGAATGTAGTGTTGGCAGGGATTAAATTGGATTTGAGCTCTGCTCCGGCTCCTAGGCTGTTTTCTTCCATAAAATAGTCATTCAGCAAGGAGATGTTAATAAAAAATATTGATTAGCATTCTTTCCTAAAGCAAGTGCCAATATCAACAAGTATACCCAGCTGTAGCCTGCGGAACGGGGCGGGGCTACAGATCGAACCTGTAATCCCGCCCATTGATGATTTCATTGGTTTAGATGTCGAAACAGGGCGGGACTACAGATCGCCTACTAAACTGAGAATCCACTATGGTTGGAAACGAGGGAAGTAGTGGTTTGTTTACTTAGCGGTAGTTATTCAATTTAGTCCTACCGTACATATATTCGCAAACACCCTGTTGCATGTAAGAAAAGTCAATAACGGCAGCGATTAAACTTTTTTTTTTTATGGTGAAATATATTTATTACCTTTTCGATTTTTTTCAAATGACAAAGACAGTAAAATTCACACTAAGTGTGTGTGTGTGTGTGTAGAGAGAGAGAGAGAGAGAGAACATTACTTTTCACTCACTACACACTATTCAAATCATCACAATGCACAACCGACAAGCATAGTTAACATCAATGCTATCATTACTGGCTCACTAGCTGCTAATGTTAGCTACAGATCGCTAGCTGCTAACCGTTAGCTACAGATTGAACCTGTAATCCGGCCCATTGATGATTTCATTGGTTTAGCGGTTGACTTCATTGTTTTAGCAGACGATTTCATTGGTTTAGCGGTCAACCTGTAGCCCCGCCCCGATCTGTAGCTCCGCCCCGTTCAGCAGGCTGCAGCTGGGTGCTTCTCAATATCAATGTTGATTGCCATTGGTTGGTGATTGCCATTGGTCCCTGTCCCATGTGGTCTCATCTGACTGGAGAGTGGATTTTCCCTAACTATATGTATATTTGTAATATGTCTCACTCCCTTATGAGCCATTGTGTTTGCTGTAAGTTTGCCCCTAATGTTTGATATAAATACTGCAACTCTGCCACCTTTTGTCGCTGCACCTGTTCACAGGTGTTTGTAATTACAGCCTCAGCCCTGGGTGTGATGTTAAGCTGAATAAATAGTACTTTTACGTCTGACAGAAGTGTGCGAATAGCATTTTTCTCTTTCCAGTGTTATGCCTTAGCTTCCAGCACCATCATTTTTGGGTGTGCAGTTGATTCTGTATCATATCACAAAAGCCTATAAGGACAAACATTGCAAATTAGCTTATGTTATAAATGTTATGATATGTGACATCAGACTATTTTTTTTTTAAATGTTCTATGTCTATGTATCTGTCCCTATTCAAATAAACATTTGAATGAATAAATGTGGGCGTTTCAACAAGTAAAACACATAAAGAATGCTTTCAAGCTGAAGCAACAAAATCCCGTTCTTCCACTTCTTCCGACATGACTTGAACACGGCAGAAGACCAGCAGCAAGACAACTAAACAAGGAAGTGTGTGAGCAATGCTAAAATCAAATGGACTATTATAACTGACATGTCATGATCAACTGTTCAATCATAGCTATTTAAAGATGTGTGTAACTGCAGTGTGAGTGTTATGTGCCTTCACTTTCCTTCCTCCATCTCTACATTGAGCTGACACTTCAGGATCTGTCTTACTCTGTGGAGATAGTTGGATGTTTCTTTCTTTCTTGCCTCCTCTTTATGTTTCCCATGCGATTGTGGAACCCTCAGGTACTTGTAGCTGTCCTGTATGTATATTGTGATAATATATAGACAAGGAACAGAAAACAGCAGTGGTGATAGATGTAGCGGTTCCAAGTGACAGTAACATCAAGAAGAAGGAATATGAGAAGGTGGAACAATACCAGGGTCTGAAAGAGGAATTAAAAGAGGATGTGGAAAGTGAAGGCAAAATTGGTCCCAGTGATGGTCGGAGCACTCGGGGCTGTGACCCCCAAGTTGGGAGAGTGGCACCAACAGATTCCAGGAACAACATCTGAGATTTTCGTCCAGAAGAGTGCAGTCCTAGGAACAGCTAATATACGGTGTAGAACCCTCAAACTCCCAGGCCTGTGGTAGAGGACCAGAGATTTAGGAACACACATACCACCCATATGGGTATGGGTGAGAGGGGAATTTTATTTTATTTATATAGTATTGTATAATTACTTGTGCAGCCTTGGTGAGAAATTATGTGGTGGTCAATTGGGTCCCTTACCAACGCACAATGGGTCATGGTTAAGGCTCTCACTTTGGTTAATTCTACACCAACAGACTATTTTGTTTATTCATGTAGTATTTTTCATCTCTCTCCCAAGCCCACAGCAGACTGATAACACCTGTTACATCACAGTTAGAGGGGGAGGAAGATCAGGGAGAAGAGAAGGAGGGAGAGGTGAGGAAGAAGAGAGAAAAAGGTGGGAGAAAGAGAAGTCAGATGGGGGGCGAGGGTGAATTAGGAGAGCAAAAGGATGAGTAGGGAGGGAGGAGGGATTGGGAAGGGAGGAAGAGAGAGAAAAGAGGTGAGGAAGAAGAGAGAGAGGGCAGCAGAGTGAGGGGGGGTTGGGTGAGGTGGGGGGGGGGGGCAAAAGGGAAGAGAGGGATAAATCAGCTGTATGATAGAGAGCTTTGGTCAGAAAGCTGCCAGACCTCAGCAGCTTCTTTTCTCCTCCTCTCTCTCTCTGATGATGGAGACCCTGGAAGGAGGTGAACTCTGCTTTCCACAGCTCCTCAACACTTCCTGCAGGAAGCCGAGGCCTCCTCGTTCCGAGGCCATGCTCATTTACATTCTGCTGTCCTCCATCTCTCTGTTCACCATGGTCCTCAATCTGCTGGTTATCATCTCCATCTCCCACTACAGGCAGTCATAGATTTTTTCATGTGCACTACTTTATAATGTTGGTAGACTTGCAAAAAGAAATGGCTCATGGGTGAGAACAGAGATACTGTCACATCTTGGCAGTCAGATTGTGAAATAATGATTTTGTGTTTTATTAATGCTTGATTTCTGCTACATCTGGTGATGAAATATATGACTACAATTATTTATGTTGATACGGATGATGATCCTCTCTCACAGGCAGCTACAAACCCCCACCAACCTCCTCCTCCTCTCCCTGGCTGTCTCAGACTTCCTTGTGGGCCTCCTGATGCCAGCTGAAATCATCCTCAAAGGGGCCTGCTGGTTTCTTGGTGACTTCATGTGTGCAGTGAGCCAATATTCCATCACAATCATTACCTCTGCCTCAGCAGGAAACATGGTGCTCATATCAGTCGATCGCTATGTAGCTATTTGTGACCCTCTGCGTTACCCCACCAAAATCACTCAGAGAAGAGTTAAAGTCTTTCTTTGTTTGTGCTGGGTCTGTTCTGTTTTCTATAGTGGCCTCCTTTTACAGGATCACCTGGGACAACCAGGCAGGTATAATTCATGTAATGGAGAGTGTGTATTGGTCATTAACTACATTGCAGGAACTGTTGAAGTTGTTTTGACCTTTATTGTTCCCATTACTGTCATCATAGTTCTGTATATGAGAGTATTTGTGGTGGCTGTGTCTCAGGCTCGTGCCATGCGATCCCACACTGTGGCTGTCACACTCCAGCGTTCAGTGACTGTAACTGCTAAGAAATCTGAGAGGAAAGCAGCCAGGACTCTTGGTATTGTTGTAGTTGTGTTTCTGATATGTTTCTGTCCATATTACTGTGTCTCTCTCACAAGCCAGGACATCTTGACCAGTGTTTCATTTGAGGCCTTTGTGGTCTGTCTGTTCTATGTTAACTCCTGTCTAAACCCTGTGATCTATGCCTTTTTCTACCCTTGGTTTAGAAAATCTGTTAAACTCATTGTTACACTTCAGATACTGCAGCCAGACTCCTGTGAGGCCAACATGTTGTAAAGAGAAGCTGTGGAGTGATTTAAACAAGACCTTTTCTATCAAGGAGGAAATATATTTGTTCATGCTTTTGCTAAGTTACTGAATTCAAAAAGCCAAAGGTTTGCACAAATTTAAAAACATGCTACTTTTCTTTCATTTACTGTATGTGACAGTGCACTTATGTGTGCTTTTGGTTTGAAAGCATCATTTTGTTCTCATTTGAGTTGCTCTTTGATTGCTGTATAACATTTTCTCTGTTGCTGTTTCCATCCTTCCAGTCACAGTCATACGCATTAGTGTATATCAGAACAAGTACAACATTATTATAAAACTACAAACATTAAGAGGTAATTAGTCTTTTATTTTCTCTAGCCCCACTTGGTCGTAGTGTGGAAAAAGACAGCAACTGTTGTGTTACATAAAACACTGTAAGTATGGATAGATTGTATGCTCCATATTAATCTTTTGGTCATAATGCAATGAAGGATTCGGATTAGGAATTCTAATCTTGCATCAATCATTCTTTGTTTATTGTATATTATTTTTCTCTGTATTGTTTTTCTCATCGTCACAATCACAATTAGTTCAAAGAGTTCAGTGGATTGTATGAAAACACATGCCCACAAGGATATCATCAGATCTAACGTTATTGTCCCATAGATTTGATTTTCAATAGAAACTTGACATTAGATTGAAAATTTTATATTATAGAGAAGATAGAAATGAACAAACTGTGTATAAAACAAATGTATATCAGAAATGATACATTGTGGTGGATTACAACACAGAATGTTATTACAAAAACAGTAGGATTTAATGTTGTTATTTAACATAATTAATAAGCACTGTGGCTCAGTGGTTAGCGCTGTTGCCTCACAGCAAGAAAGTCCTGGGTTCGAACCCCGGTCCGTCCCCAGTCCTTTCTGTGTGGAATTTGCATGTTCTCCCCGTGTTTGTGTGGGTTTCCTCCCACCATGAAAGACATGTATGTTAGGGTTAATACTCCTGTCAATGCCCCTGACCAAGACACTGGCAAAAGAACTGGAGTTGGTCCCTGGGCGCTGTACTGCGGCTGCCCACTGCTCCTAGTGTGTGTATAGAATGGGTCAAATGCAGAGGACAAATTTCCCCACGGGAATAATAAAGTATACAAATAAAAAATAGACTGTCTTCCTTTAATCTTTATTTTCAGTACCACAGTCAACTGCCTGGATGTATAGAACAGGGGTTTGCAAATATTTCCATATCAAGGACCCCTAATCACACAAAAAATATTCCTTGACATTCCTAGAGGTCACAGGTAAAAAAACAACACAGAACAGTTTAAGGATAGAGAAGCATAGACCAGATAATGATAGTTACGCATAGAGATGCACCGATCGATCGGCCGGTGACCGGAATCGGCCGGTTTTCAGCTGATCGGCCATGACCGGTGACCGGCCGATCAGTCTCATATATCCGATTCTGTGCCGGTCAAATTTAAGACAACGGTAAAAACTCCGCTGTAATTAAGCAATATTACACGAGAGGGTGTGCGTTACCGTGATGCTTACGGACCTCGGCGCAAGCGCCTCGGTCCTGACCGCATCACTGTCGTGCCAATAATGACGGTAACGCACACCCTCGAGTGTAATATTGCGATTATACAACAGTTACCAACAAAATAAAAGATACAAACAAAATGTATTCATATTGTGGGGCAATTCGCTTTCAAAATAAAAAACGTTTTGCTAGTAACTGGAAAACAATCAGTCACGTCAGTAGACTCCTATGTAATGGAACCTAGTTTACTACTCCAGCAAGTAGGCTGACCCTTAGTAACGACCTAGCAACAGAGACGATTTCTAGTCCCTGTTGAGTCAGCCAGCCAACTTGAGCTAATGCTTTCTAGAGATCGCGGGATTTCCCAAACTGAATAAATACCACACATATAAACACAAAACTGCCTTGCTAGCTCAATCTTGTTGTAACTAAGATATCTGCTGAAAAAAATTAATTTTCCATGGACAGATTTAGCTACTATGTCCGCGAACTTCACATGTATTTTTAAGCTAGTAGCGCCGTGTCACCGACTCACCGGCACAGCTGATGGAGGATGCAGAGCGTCTGGTAACATCAAGGCTGAACAGAGTTAGCGTAGCGTTATATTTAAATATATTGTATGATAATATGGCGGAGTAATATTTAGTGATGAGCACGGCTAGGTGTGCTGTCATGCTGATTTGATCACGTTCTAAATGTCTAGTTGACCAATCAGATCGCTTGGTCGGAACTACCTGTTGTATAATAGTCCATAATAGTAATAGTCTGTGTGTTGTTATATAGATCTGTTGCACCTGTTTTCTTTCGGGAAAGTATAAAGTGGGATATACTGCAATTCATTTTCATTTGGATTGTATTTGTTCAAAAAAGCTCTGTCCAGTA
Organism: Centroberyx affinis; assembly: GCF_046629955.1. NCBI lineage: Eukaryota > Metazoa > Chordata > Actinopteri > Beryciformes > Berycidae > Centroberyx > Centroberyx affinis. The sequence goes on from NW_027280040.1 coordinate 112,902, forward strand.
ACCTGGAGCACTTTTTTATTTTGAGATTTGTTTGAGTGAGAGTGAGAGAAGGTCCTGTGACCTGGTGCAGTTTTGGAGAAAATGTAAGTTATTAATAGTCAGTGTTTTATTATGAACATACAATTGAATTTTAATTTTCCATTAAAGAAAAGTTACAAAAATGTTTGTGTGTGCTGTCAATTATAGTTCTTAGAAAGAAAATCGGAATCGGCCAAAATCGGAATCGGCAGGTCAGACTTTTAAAAAATCGGAAATCGGAATCGGCCAAGAAAATTGCAATCGGTGCATCTCTAGTTACGCATTGCAACCTTAGTTCTATAATCACAGGCGGAGCCCTCTAATGGGGCTCTATTGGTCCCTTACCAAAGCACAATGGGTCAAGGTTAAGGCTGTCTCTCATAAGTGAGTATGAAAAAGCACTTCAGTTAATTCTACACCAACAGACTATTTTGTTCATTCATGTAGTATTTTTCATCTCTCTCCCAAGCCCACAGCAGACTGATAACACCTGTTACATCACAGTTGGAGGGGGAGGAAGATCAGGGAGAAGAGAAGGAGGGAGAGGTGAGGAAGAAGAGAGAAAAAGGTGGGAGAAAGAGAAGTCAGATGGGAGGCGAGGGTGAATTAGGAGAGCAAAAGGATGAGTAGGGAGGGAGGAGGGATTGGGAAGGGAGGAAGAGAGAGAAAAGAGGTGAGGAAGAAGAGAGAGAGGGCAGCAGAGTGAGGGGGGGTTGGGTGAGGTGGGGTGGGGTGGGGGGGCAAAAGGGAAGAGAGGGATAAATCAGCTGTATGATAGAGAGCTTTGGTCAGAAAGCTGCCAGACCTCAGCAGCTTCTCCTCTCCTCTCTCTCTCTGATGATGGAGACCCTGGAAGGAGGTGAACTCTGCTTTCCACAGCTCCTCAACACTTCCTGCAGGAAGCCGAGGCCTTCTCGTTCCGAGGCCATGCTCATTTACATTCTGCTGTCCTCCATCTCTCTGTTCACCATGGTCCTCAATCTGCTGGTTATCATCTCCATCTCCCACTACAGGCAGTCATAGATTTTTTCATGTGCACTACTTTATAATGTTGGTAGACTTGCAAAAAGAAATGGCTCATGGGTGAGAACAGAGATACTGTCACATCTTGGCAGTCAGATTGTGAAATAATGATTTTGTGTTTTATTAATGCTTGATTTCTGCTACATCTGGTGATGAAATATATGACTACAATTATTTATGTTGATACGGATGATGATCCTCTCTCACAGGCAGCTACAAACCCCCACCAACCTCCTCCTCCTCTCCCTGGCTGTCTCAGACTTCCTTGTGGGCCTCCTGATGCCGGGTGAAATCATCCTCAAAGGGGCCTGCTGGTTTCTTGGTGACTTCATGTGTGCAATGAGCCAATATTCCATCACAATCATTACCTCTGCCTCAGCAGGAAACATGGTGCTCATATCAGTCGATCGCTATGTAGCTATTTGTGACCCTCTGCGTTACCCCACCAAAATCACTCAGAGAAGAGTTAAAGTCTTTCTTTGTTTGTGCTGGGTCTGTTCTGTTTTCTATAGTGGCCTCCTTTTACAGGATCACCTGGGACAACCAGGCAGGTATAATTCATGTTATGGAGAGTGTGTATTGGTCATTAACTACATTGCAGGAACTGTTGACGTTGTCTTGACCTTTATTGTTCCCATTGCTGTCATCATAGTTCTGTATATGAGAGTATTTGTGGTGGCTGTGTCTCAGGCTCGTGCCATGCGATCCCCCACTGTGGCTGTCACACTCCAGCGTTCAGTGACTATAACTGCTAAGAAATCTGAGAGGAAAGCAGCCAGGACTCTTGGTATTGTTGTAGTTGTGTTTCTGATATGTTTCTGTCCATATTACTGTGTCTCTCTCACAAGCCAGGACATCTTGACCAGGGTTTCATTTGAGGCCTTTGTGGTCTGTCTGTTCTATGTTAACTCCTGTCTAAACCCTGTGATCTATGCCTTTTTCTACCCTTGGTTTAGAAAATCTGTTAAACTCATTGTTACACTTCAGATACTGCAGCCAGACTCCTGTGAGGCCAACATGTTGTAAAGAGAGGCTGTGGAGTGATTTAAACAAGACCTTTTCTATCAAGGAGGAAATATATTTGTTCATGCTGTTGCTAAGTTACTGAATTCAAAAAGCTAAAGGTTTGCACAAATTTAAAAACATGCTACTTTTCTTTCATTTACTGTATGTGACAGTGCACTTATGTGTGCTTTTGGTTAGAAAGCATCATTTTGTTCTCATTTGAGTTGCTCTTTGATTGCTGTATAACATTTTCTCCGTTGCTGTTTCCATCCTTCCAGTCACAGTCATACGCATTAGTGTATATCAGATCAAGTACAACATTATTATAAAACTACAAACATTAAGAGTTAATTAGTCTTTTATTTTCTCTAGCCCCACTTGGTCGTAGTGTGGAAAAAGACAGCAACTGTTGTGTTACATAAAACACTGTAAATATGGATAGATTGTATGCTCCATATTAATCTTTTGGTCATAATGGAATAAAGGATTCGGATTAGGAATTCTAATCTTGCATCAATCATTCTTTGTTTATTGTATATTATTTTTCTCTGTATTGTTTTTCTCATAGATAGATAGATAGATTTATTTGACAAAAATTGAAAAACATACATGATAGACTAATCATGATAACAGTCCCCATATAAGATTTTTAAAATGGTCGAGGATTAAAATACACAAAAATGCCCGAGGGCTTATTTCCATTGTGGTCCTCTTTCACAGTACAAGATGGCAGATTGAATAAGAAAGTGTCAAGCAAGAATGACATTTTGCTAAAATAAAATAAAACAACCAGTGAAACAAATAAAACAATCAGAAAAACAAATAAAACAAAACAATAAAACAAATAAAACAAACAATAAATCATGCAAACATTTATTATTTAACAGCCATTTCTTGAGATTTAATTTAAAACACCTCTCAACCGGAGTTAGCTTAAGGGAGATAGGCAGCTTGTTCCACTGACATGTAGCTGTATTTAAAAATGTATTTTCCCAAAACATGTTTTAAATCTCATCGGAGTAAAATTCGTTAGACTGCCTCTGGTATTGTGGGTGTGGTTGTTTTTAACTAGATTAAAATGGTTAGATAGATAGGGAGGTGCAGATTTGTACACAATCTTGTGGGTAATGATCTTAATTTGCACCACCCTTTTATCCACGGGGAGAAGATTGCATTTTTAAAAAAATGAACTGCATCCAGATGTGTGCGGGGGGGGGGCAGCTTTAAAACAACTCTTAATAGCTTATTTTGTGCAGTCTGTAATTTGTTTTTAAGAGACTGTGGGGAGCTACTATACCAAAAGGTGGCAGCATAATCGAAGTGGCATAACACCAATGCTCCAACTAAGGTTTTTAGGGTTGGTATATCCAACAATTCTGCCTTTCTTGCCAGGAATTTAGTTTTATTAGTAATTTTATTAAGGGCTTTTAAAGCCATGTCTTCCCCTGATAAAAGATTATCCAGAACACAACCAAGGTAATTTACGGAAGATTTTGTAGAGATTGATAACTGACCAATCTTTACTAAAAAATTAGGTGAATTTCTCAATTTATTTCTTGACCCTAGGAGAATGGCCTCTGTCTTTCCTAAATGAAGGGAAAGCTTATTATCCGAGAGCCACCTCGCAACCTTTTGAACCTCTGCACTCAAGATATCTTCCACAATTAATTTTTCTTTGTGGGATACTAATAATGCAGCATCATCGGTGTATAAAAATATATCACATGAACAAGCTGAATTAAGGTCATTGATATATAATAAAAACAGTAACGGTCCTAAAACACTCCCTTGCGGGACACCACAAGTAATGGGTTTTGGACTGGATAACGTCCCATTGATATCTACCCTTTGGTGTCTATCTGTAAGATAGGATTTAACCCACCTAATGGCCATATCATTAAAACCCAGAGCTTTTAATTTGTAAATTAAAATGCTATGCTCTACCATGTTGAACGCCTTTTGCAGGTCTAACATAACCATTCCGCAGAGTTTACCTAGGTCAATTTCCTTTCTGATTTTGTCTGTCAGAAACAACAGGCAGGATTCGGTAGAGTAAGATTTTCTAAGTCCTGACTGAAAACGAAATAAAATATTATTGCTTTGGATGTACTCCTCGATCTGTTCATGAATGATTTTTTCCATTACTTTTGACACCACACATAAAATAGAAACTGGTCTGTAGTTCCCCCCATCTAACTTACTACCCTTCTTGTAGAGGGGGAGAACTCGAGCACTCTTAAGCTCTGTTGGAACCTTGCCCTGTTCTATAGACATATTTATAATATGGGTAACAGATGGAGCAATGATATCTGCAGCGTCTCTAAGAAACCTGGCTTGAATGTTATCTAGACCTGTAGCTTTACTCGGATTGAGTTCCTGAAGTCTCTTCAGGACCTTACTTTCACTCACTTTACTAAAAGAAAAGGATCCTGACTGGATGCCGTATTGCGAGTAGTGCCTCTGCACCTGCTCCTCATTGAATACACCCGAGTGATCAGGGAGCTTAGCTACAAGATTATTAGCTACTGTAGTAAAGTAGGTGTTTAAATAGTCAGCCACCTTTTTTTTGTAACTTTGCCGTTCACCTCCAAGCTGAGCCTAACAGCCCTGTTTTTTTTACTTTTACTATAACCCAACTCTTTGAGAGCCTTCCAAAGTTTTTTAGGATCCTTTTTATGTTCAACTATCTTTTCTTTGAAGAAGGATTTTTTAGCATTATTGATAAGCCTTTGTGCTTCATTGCGTAAGCTCTTATATTGAATAAAACTAGCGTCATTCCGGTTTTTCTTAAATTCTTTAAAAACGGAATTTCTTAATCTAATGACCCTTAAAATATCTTCTGACATCCAAGGCTCAGTTCTCTGCTTTATTCTAATGGTCTTAAAGGGTGCTATGTTATTCACAGCTGGAAGAAAGTTAGATTTAAATAAATCCCAGGCTTTGTCAACATCGTCATAATTCATAACTTCAGACCAGTTAACAGTTCTCAAGCTCTCACATAGAGCAGCTGGACTATAATTTTTAAGAGATCTCATTGTTATTGTATTATGACTTTTAAAAACATTTCTCTGAATTTTACGATTAGCATAAATAAGGAAATGATCACTTAGACAGCATTCGAATACACCACTTTTGCAGATATTCAACGGATTGGACACAAGAATAAGGTCAATAATTGTTTGGGTAGTAGATGTAACCCTGGTAGAATCAGCGATTAACTGATGTAGGCCAAACAACTGACAGAAATTTCTAAAGCTTTTATAAATATTAGTGTCCTTTGTGCGAATGTCTGTATTCAAATCACCGGCGATGATGACCTCTGATTTTGTAAAATCAACAGTTATTGCATGTTTCCTCCATCATCTCGTAAAAATTATGCTGATCTGGTGGACGATAGCAGACCCCGATTAAGATGGATTTAGTTTTCGGAAGTAAAACATCCAGCCATACAGCCTCGATTTGGTCGTTGTTCAAATCGGATCTGACATTAAAAGCTACATCCGATCTGATATAAACACATACACCTCCTCTTTTCTTGTTTCTATCTCTTCTTATCACTGTATAATTTTCTATTTCAATTTCTGAGTCACAAACAGAGGCATCCAGCCATGTTTCTGAGAATGATAAAATTGCCACTCTACTCTGAAGGCAGAGATGGCGAATTTCATGTATCTTTGGAATAAGACTACGAATATTAAGATGTAGCAGGTAAAGTCCCCTCTGCGCAAACACAGAATTAAAGTCACTGAGTTCTGACCTGACCTGACGCACATGTGACTGACCTGAAGCACATGTGTTCCTTACACCGCTTAACCACCCAGCAAGCTCACTTTTTCTTGCCGGTGTTGCGACCCCATCCACATCTCCCATTCCTGTCTCTTGGATCTGGTGTGAGAATCCAATCCTGGATGACTGGAAAGGTAAAGGTCTTGTCCATTCCTCCGCTATCCGGTGATATCCTCCGGGAATAGATCCTCACAAGTAAACACCGCTTTCCCCCCAGTTCTTTCTCCGGGATTGGTTGGAAGTTTTTGTCCGGGGCCAGGGCACTGGTGAATATCTCCAGACAAAAGGAGACACAGCGAAATAATTATATAATCGCTTCTCCGCTTGTTTTTAGATTCGCCAGGTATTTTTTTGTGTCGGAGTCGGTAGCACCCAGGCGTGAGAAATGAAGGCGTCATATATGCCGTTTTTTCCATAGCCAAAATGTTTGCCTTCAAACGTTTTTACCTCATGTCCAGTCTCAGTGTTAATAATACTGTTCAAATTGTTCAATGAGGGAGTTTTGCTATTAAAAACAGTATGAAAAATAGAATAAAAGAAAAGAGTGATCAGGACGCCACTCTTGCCTGACAGCTTGCTTGACGCCATCTTGACTTGACGATCATCATCACAATCACAATTAGTTCAAAGAGAAACAGTGGATTGTATGAAAACACATGCCCACAAGGATATCATCAGATCTAACATTATTGTCCCATAGATTTGATTTTCAATAGAAACTTGACATTAGATTGAAAATTTTATATTATAGAGAAGATAGAAATGAACAAACTGTGTATAAAACAAATGTATATCAGAAATGATACATTGTGGTGGATTACAACACAGAATATTATTACAAAAATAGTAGGATTTAATGTTGTTATTAAATATAGAATAATTATAATAAAAACATGTGTTTGCCACACTTGGATACAACTCTAAAAGCAGACAAATATGGCATAGTTGTGAAATTCAGAAATTATGGTCTCTATTAGACAGTCTGTCTTCTTCTTATCTTTATTTTCAGTACCACAGTCAACTGCCTGGATGTATAGAACAGGGGTTTGCAAATATTTCCATATCAAGGACCCGTAATCACACAAAAAATATTCCTTGACATTCCTAGAGGTCACAGTAAAAAGAACACAGAATAGTTTAAGGATAGAGAAGCATAGACCAGATAATAGTCCGTGAGCCAGGACCCCAAATTTGGGCCACCGGTACCATCTCTCATAGTGATTTTTGGCAAGGTATACACCCCTAGTGCTAGAAAATATGTGATAGCATTGCAGTGGTGGTAGCTTTCTGGGTGTTATCACTCGATTTATAACCCCATGCCAAAACATACTTTTCAAAACTATACAAGAACAGAATAAAGCATTCTACTTCAAACTGATGGTTCTCTCTTATTATTGACCCTTTCTCTTTGAATGAGTGTTCAGATGATGTTCTGAATGGGAGAAAAAAAGTCCTAAGGAATTGTATGAAGGGAAATTTTTGAAAATCACCTAAATATGACACCTTCTTAGCCTTTTTTTTTTTACAATGTAAGTCTATGGGAGGACTGTTCAAACCATGCCCACTTTGAACTCTAACTTCTCTTTCATACTTTAAGCTAGAAACTCCATTCAAACTTTAAACGGGTCACCATTTTTAGTACTTTATTACTCTTATTTGACTTTTTGATACCTTTTGTACTTTTTGAGAAATCGCAGTTGAAGTTTTATACTTTTTTCAATCTTTATAATGGGATCCTAGACTGTACAGGCTGTACTTTTTACTAAATTCACACATTTTCAAACTGTGACAGTTCACACAACTTTAACACTACATACACATATTATACATCAAACCCTTCTACAATCATATATAATACCACATTTCAGGGGTTTGTGGGGATGAGAAATCCAATTTTGAATTTATTTTGTAATTAACCTTAATCCTACCGACTGGGGTACCCGCAGACCCCAGAGGTATACTTTTATTCATATCTCACAGGTGTTTTTATTCTATCATTCCAATTTTTCATGACTTTGTCAATCAATTTGTTCCTAATGACTTAATATCATTGTTTTCTGTTTCTGTTTTAATTAGTGCTTTTTAAAAATACCAATGTATTGGGGTCCTGGGGAACCCCAGTCAAAAGCACCCAATTCCGCCTATGCAGTTTTAATAGATGGAACTATTTATTGAGGTCATGTTTGCCATGGGTCCTAATTTAAAGTATCACACACTATCGAGGGGGGGTAGGGGCCCTCTGTAGGAGACAGACACAGATGCAGCGGACACAGATTTCCTCATGTACTCTATCGACGGAATACTGCTCTTCCTGAGGTAAGATGATGTTCAAAGTCAGAAATACAATACATAATTTCATAATAAAATGTTTTATGACTATCAAATTAGATGTTTATGTTATATCATACAAGATAAGACTGTAAAATCATATGCACACTATATGATTGACATGCAGAGCATGATCAGGACATGGTGTGAGTGTGGGAAAAAGCACAAATGTAGCCATTTTAACCATTTTTGAGGCTGCAGAGGGAGAGGGCAAGAAGAAGGGATATGCAAGGAGAAGGATTTGAGGAGGTTTGCTCTGTTTCTCCAAGATAAAATATTAATATATATATATATTTTTTTTTTCAGACGACATTAATTACATAACTAATCATGTTTTGAGAAGAAATAAGTTAACATTTCGCTATGATGGTTGTTTCTTACAGTAGTTTATTCTTGGGGTCCCCAGGGACCCCAGTCGGTAGTCCTTGTATGTTAAATATGTTGGTAGGATGAGGGTTAATTGTGTGTATTTTTTAAATTTTCAGGAAATGGAGGCATAGTTGATCAGGTATTTCTCTCCATACACAAATGTTATCTATTACTGGCAGTGACAACACAGGGACTATACATTACATGAGATGTACTTCTGTTTTCATGAAAGATGTAACACCAAATTTCCTGCTAAAGAATGAATACAATGTTTACATTCATAGATTCGAAGGAAATTTATTATGACATTCAATAAACTAAATATAGTGTAGTATGAGGCACAGGATAACTTTTACATCACCATTTATACATAGGCTACATCCACACTAATACGTTTTCTTGCTAGGCATAAACATAGCAAAAGTTATGTGTTTTAAAACAAAAACATATTTCAGTCAGGAACACTTTAGTCACAGATGAAACCATTAACTGCAACTAATGGTAATACAGTTATATTTGGCGGATATGGCCCTGCTCGAGCAGCTCCCTGCTTACCCGGCAAGCATGCTGAAGGTATAGCAGGGGCGCCATGCAAATCCCCCCATGGGAGTGGACAGAGCAGAGCCAGAGCAGCAACACTCAGTAGTGTTGACATTTAAGAGCCACCGTGGCTCGATTGCATAGAATATAACAGGTGGAGGCTGGGGAGGTGGAGGTAAAGCTTTACCAAGCAGCAGAGTGTGCAGCAGCTGTGAAGCAGGAATCAGTGTAGGAGGAGGCCATTTAAATAGACCGCCTTGTTATGAGAATGGATTATGATTGGTGTGTGTGGTGATCAGCTGGTAGATGACTAGCAACGCGTGACATCCGTGCCCTGCCTGAACTAACGCGATGCTTCATTTCAGTCAGGAACACTTTAGTCACAGATGAAACCATTAACTGCAACTAATGGTAATACAGTTATATTTGGCGGATATGGCCCTGCTCGAGCAGCTCCCTGCTTACCCGGCAAGCATGCTGAAGGTATAGCAGGGGCGCCATGCAAATCCCCCAAACCACAGAACCATATGCCAAACATAACTGGTGCAGCCGATTCTTAGTAAGTTACCAGCTGATCAATAATGAAAGATCAATGTGTAGCAACAAGCTTGTTGCAGACCTCAAGCAGTGGCACCAGATGAGCCTACATGAAAGGATGCAAGCATGCATCCTGATAGGTCATTCTACTGTTATGTGTAATATCTATGTGTAGCAGCAAGCCTGCTGCAGACCTCAGAAATTCATTATCTGAAGAATAAGGATGCAAGCATGCATCCTGAAAGAGGCCATCCTACAGTTATGTGAAATATCTATGTGTAACAGCAAGCCTGCTGCAGACCTCAGAAATTCATTATCTGAAGAATAAGGATGCAAGCATACATCCTGAAAGAGGTCGTACTACGGTTATGTGAAATATCTATGTGAGCAGCAAGCCTGCTGCAGACCTCAGCTATCAACTACTGCTTCTTGGGAGGGATGCAAGCATACATCCCGTGTGAGGTCATACTACCTAAATCAGAGCAGTGAAACCCAGTCAACCACCTTATGCAGCATCTCTTATGTCATATGCAATTTATTGACAACAGCAATAGTATCAATTAGGCTATATGCACTCATGGCACTCATTGAGCTGAGACAATATCAAGAGTCCAGTCGAATATAAGGGAGAGATTCTTTAAGGAGCGCAAAAAATCCCCCAAAACAAAATTGCTTCTCACTAAAAAGCTGCATTGAACTATTGCAGACCCATGTAAAGCAACAAGCAATTGTAGTACAAGCTTACAATCCCAGCTAAGCAGCAGCATGTCAGCATTATGCTTAAATACACAGCAACACTGAATCGAAAATGGAGCTCGCCTAGCCAGCCATAATGATGCATGCTTGCACCATAATAAGAGCAAATATTCAATGCAAATACTCAGCTTAGGTGAAGTGGAGCAATGGGAACTACAACTCCCAGCATCCTTATCGGCGCCATGACATCATTGTTTGCGATGAAATCACATGGGAATGCCCTGGTCCGCGGTGGGGTCTAATGGCCGCTGACGCTGGCAGGAAAAGACCGGTTTCCAGGCTTGAAGCGGACATTCACGACCGAGTGAGAGCTGGATATTATGACCGGCCGTCGGCTCGAAGTAATCAGAGTTCGGACTCTCGCTCTTTTGCGAGAGTCGCGGCAGGATGAGTCGCGCAAACGCCATTCTTTCCTTGACAATGCCTTCTTGAAGCGGTATTACAAGACTGTATTTTGCGAGATGGAAGCTCCGACAGCGGGTTTGGAGGCCGATGGTGCTGCCTCCTGAGATTCTTCATCTGACAAAAGTGAGACATCTTGAGCCAGAGAAATAAGCGTGACCAGCACTTGTAGCAGGTAGGAGCAGCAACATGACCAGTAACAGCAGCAGTAGCATAAAGCTTTACCAAGCAGCCGAGTGTGCAGCAGTTGTGAAGCAGGAATCAGTGTAGGAGGAGGCCATTTAAATAGACCGCCTTGTTATGAGAATGGATTATGATTAGTGTGTGTGGTGATCAGCTGGTAGATGACTAGCAACGCGTGACGTCCGTGCCCTGCCTGAACTAACGCGATACTTCATTAGTAGCATATCACCTTTGCAGCAGGTGCTTTTTTCACCAGCAATGTTAATGTGATTTTTTCCTGTTTCAGGTACTGTGGTGGTGGGATAGTCCTGCACAATAGAGGAGAGAGAAGAGTAGAGTATATTTACATCTGGAGTAGCTGAATTACTTTGCTTCAGAATGGAGAGCCATAAGCACAAATAATCTATTAATAAACAGTGTATCATACACCAGAAAACATCAAAAGAAGATGATGATCATTTAGTTAGTCTTCAAGACTATGAATCCTGGAAAACATTACTTGAAGCAGCCAAAGTGAGAAACTGTGCCCCTATTTTAGACGTTGCTAAAGAACTTGGAGAAAAAGAAGTCCCAAGAATCTACTATCACCGAAATTGCCGAAGCCTCTTCACCATGAAGAGAGACTTAGAGACTCTGAAAAGGAAAGCCAAGGAAAGCATTACTGATGAAGCTGGTGAGAATATCTGTACATCAAAAAGGCCAAGTAGGAGATCTTCATCAGAAGCAAGGGTGTATGATCAAATCTGCATTTTTTGTAATAAGGTGAAGTTTCTGAAGGGCTCCAAGTCATGTGAAAAGCTTACACAAGCTGTACAACTCAGAGCTGACCAAACACTACGAGAATGTGCAACCCAAAAGGGAAATGAAAAGATTCTAGCACTAACAACCAGAGACATAGTTGCTGCAGAGGCCCACTATCATGTTTCATGCTATAAGGATTATACCAGAATCAAGAAAAAGTAACCTGAGTACAAAGAGAATGATGAAGAAACAGATGGTGATGAACTGTATAAAAGGATTGAAAGGGAAGCCTATAAAGACCTTTTCAAGTATATCAGAACTGATATTATACCCAACAAGATGATTGTACAAGTCACTTCTTTGGTCACGAAACTTGAATCTTTCATGATATCTGGTGGAGTTATACTCCTCCAAGATTCTACAAGGAAGCACATTCGTAGGAAACTTGAATCTGAGCTGGGCAATTCAGTAGATATATTTCCAGATGACAAAGGAAAATTGTTGATGGTTCCTCAAAGTGTATCATTAAGGGACGTTGTCTTGGAAAATCAAACTCTATAGAGGGAACTCAAAGTTTGGAGGGCCAAGTCAACCAATTTCAACAAGATCATAGATCAGACTTCATCACATATCAGATCAATCATTAGACAGGAGATGACTGTGACTCCCTGGCCATTCCATCCATCTGATGTGAAAGATAGTGCTCATATCTCCATACCAGATCAACTAGAACGGCTTCTTGTTGAACTGCTCACTGGAAATCCTGACACCAAGACTCAAACACAGAGGGTCAGTGCTCTGGTTCAGTCATTTAGTCAGGACATAATATATGCTGTGACATGTGGTCAACATAAACCACCAAAGCACCTTCTACTTCCTTATGCAGTAAAAACACTGACCGGTAACACTGAGCTCATCCAAACACTAAACAAGCTTGGGCATGGGGTGTCTTACTCCCAACTTGAAGAGAACGACACTGCTCTGTGTCTCCAAAAGCTAGCTACAGCCTCTAACCAGAGAGTTGCACTTCCAGCCTCCATCAAGCCTCATGTCTTCACCAACCTTGCATGGGACAATATCGATAGACTTGAGGAAACTCTCACTGGAAAGGGTACATCACATCGAGTGAATGGCATAGTGGTACAGGCCAATGTCTATGGACCACATCTGCCAAGAGCTGAGCTTCCACACATTGAGAAACTGAAGCAGAGATCAGTCACCATTGAGGACCAAGAACTGGAAGTATATGTAGCAGCTGCACGTGTGTGCCCACAGCCTCTCCCAACCAGGGAACACTGTGTCCAGGAAACCAAGGAAACTGCTCTTCTTGCCTGCAAGAAGAACCTGGTGTGGACACTTGCAAGGCAAACAGATCCAGAGAATCAGACAATCCCAAGCTGGACTGGTTTTAATATCAGCACCAGGGACCAAGAACCAATCTCACAAGATATTGTTGGGTATCTGCCAACCATCAATTCACCAGCCACAGAGTTGACCACAGTGTTTGAAATCCTGAACCAATCAGAGCTAATCAGGAAGGAACTGCATCTAGAAACAATAGTAGTAGTCATGGATCAAGCACTGAAAAAGGCACTGAAATTGCCTGGAAGCACAAAGAGCGCTTCTCCAACATTCTTCCCAGGATGGGGACATTCCATACCATATGTAATGCCTTAGCCATCCTAGGAAAGTGATTCCGGGATGCAGGTCTAAAGGACATATGCATAGAGGCTGGAATTGTCGCAGAGGGGTCCATCAATGGAGTCCTTGATGGTAAACACTATAATCATGCTGTCAGGGTCCACAAGTACATCTATGAAGCACTGATGAGACTCGCATGGGCAGAGTTCACACCGTGGGTTGACGACAACGTTCCAGAGAGGAGTGGGATGATCAAATCATTCGTAGACAATGTGACAGACATGGCCAGTGACTTGAACCAACAGAAGATGAACAATCTGCTGCAAAGTCCACTCTTAGCTGAGCTGATAACCCTGTGGACAGACTTTCTGGAACACCTCCGTCACAACAATGGAGAGCTCTCCACATTCTGGATGTCATACATTGACATGGTAGAGGACGTAGTACTTGGCCTTCTACGTGCCTCTCGTGAGGGGGACTGGGCGTTGCACCTCATGCATGCTATAAGAACCATGATCCCATGGTGTTTTGTTTTGTTTTGTTATGATAAGATGAATTATGCCAGGTACCTGTCCCCTTACTTTGCTCAGATGACGAACCTCCCAGAGAAGAATCCGTCTCTGTATGACGCCTTCAAGACAGGCCAATTCTCAGTGCAGCTGTCAAGTAACAACCCCTTTGGGCGGATCCCTGTGGACCAGGCTACTGAAGTCACAGTTAACAAAGACACACAGACTCCTGGAGGCACATCACGGTTCAGCCTAAATTCTGGAGCTATCAATCAACTACATAACAGCTGAGCACCGCAGTGCATTCCTGGGACAGTTAAGGGAGATGGTGCAAGGCAACAAATCAGAGCTTTGTCATGCGGAGCTACAGCGGCCAAGAATCCAGAAAGAAGAGGAAGCAGTTTCAGCAGTGGTTAGCCTCATACATGAATGGGTCAACCCATTTGCAGAGAAGCGGGACCATCTCTACGGCAAAGGCAGCCCCCAAGGACATTGCCTCAGACCTGATGAAGGCATATGAGATTGGTGAGCAATGCTATGCAACCTTCAAGGATGAGAGACTAGAGAAAGACCCACCAGCAAAGAAATTCCATGACCCAATGAAAACCAACAAGCTGAAAACATTCAATCATATGTGTAAGAAGAGAGAAATGAAATCAAGTGGGAGGGTGATCATCTTGAAAGCAGACAGGTCTTTGTTTGGACGCATCATAGTGATGGCACAAGGGCGCAGTCTACGTATGGAGGATATCCTTTCTCATCCCCTTGGACCATTGCCCTGGGCCCTGTCCACATCAGACGGATTGCTGAGAAAGACAAATAAAGCTACTTTGGCCACAACCTTGCAGAAAAATGTAGCAGTAGAAGAGCAACTCCCAGGAAACTCTGCTACAGTGGTTGATGGAATGAACTTGGTCCAAAGAGTGAAAGGTGATCAAGTTACTTTCAGAAATGTTGCCACAACAATTCTGGGTATGGCTCTGAGGGAAGGCAGTCAGAGTAGCAGAATAGATGTTGTGTTCGACACGTACAAGGAGAACTCTATCAAGAATAGTGAAAGATCTCTACGGGGTGAAGAGACTGGTCATGAGTTGCAACGTATCACAGGCACACAGATGGTGAGGCAGTGGAGGAGCTTCCTGACCAAAATCAGTAACAAAACTAGTCTCATTAGCTTCATAGTCCATGAATGGAGGAAGGCAGAGTACAGAGCAAAGCTACAGGAGAAGATTCTGTATGCAACTGTGAATGACAAATGTTACAGAATCACATCTCAAGACAGTGAGGAGGTGTCAGCTCTT
The DNA here is from genome assembly GCF_046629955.1 of Centroberyx affinis. NCBI lineage: Eukaryota > Metazoa > Chordata > Actinopteri > Beryciformes > Berycidae > Centroberyx > Centroberyx affinis. The sequence continues at coordinate 128,041 of NW_027280040.1, forward strand.
CAGTGTCAACAAGAAGAAGCAGATGGCCGCCTACTTCTCCATGCTGCCCATGCCGCAAGAGAGGGATACCAATCTGTAGTTATCTGCTCAGAAGACACAGATGTCTTTATCATGTCTTTAGCATTCTGTGACAAGATTGAGGCCCCATTGCTCCAGAAGTGTGGCACTAGAACCCGTACAAGGCTTGTAGACATCAGGAAGGTTGCTGCCACTTTTGGCATAGAGGTTTGTAGGGCTCTCATTGGATTGCACGCATATACAGGATGTGACACTGTAAGCGCTTTTGCAGGCAAAGGGAAGACAAGTGCCCTAAAACTTTTGACCAGCAACAGGGAAACTCAGGACACATTCTTAGAGCTGGGTCAGGAATGGGACCTCTCCCCAGAACTGATGGACAAACTAGAGTCATTTACATGTCTCCTGTATGCCCCAAAAGCATCGACCACCAAGGTCAATGAGCTCAGGTATCACCTTTTCTGTGCCAAAAAAGATGATATCGAAAGTCATCAACTCCCACCATGCAAGGACTGCTTAACAAAGCATGCACACCGAGCCAACTACCAGGCTGGTATATGGAGAAGATGTTTGGAGAAGGACCCACAAGTGCCAAGCCCTGTTGGCAGAGGATGGAAGATGGAGAGAGAATAGGGAGCTGAACAGTTGGTGGTGCACTGGATGGAAGGCCAGCCAGCACCCGATGCCATCCTGGATCTACTGGCCTGTAACTGTCCAAAAAAATTTTCACTCCCAAGATGTATGTGTCTTGCAAATGGCCTCAGGTGTACTGACATGTGTAGACATGTGAGAACCAGGCATCCACCTCAGAGAGTGTGGAAAGTTCAGATGATGTGGAAGACGTGGAAGACTTTGAAAATGATTATGATTATTAGGTTATGAAAGAATGGTGACGACCTCTCCGCCCTGTCTGCCTGTTACTTGTTCTGTGTGGCTGCTGTCTTTGCTGTCTGTGCAGGTACTGGAGGTGGGCATGGCAGAGTGTCATCAGGAACACTGGCAACACCTGGGCCCTGTATGCCAGTGCTCCTTCAAAACCCTCATGGAGCTCAGTTGCTGTGTGCTCTCCTCCCTGAGACACCCTTTGTTTTTTGGTTGGTGTTTGGTTTGTGTTTTTGCACCATACAACATTGCACCTACACACTTCCCCACTCATGCACTCACCTACACTGCTGATCTTACTGACTACACACACCACCGTTAGTTTAGGTTCTCTACTTATATGATTCCTTTTTCAATAAATAGTTTGTTAATTGGCTTGGTTGTGTGCATCTCCCTCTTTTGTCATGGCCGTGCGGCCCGGTTTGTGACAGTATGTAAAACAAAGTATGGAAAGCAGTCTTTGATTAAATATATTCATTTTACAACCAAATGGGGCCGTGTGGAACCCCACATTTGAAAAAATTATACTGTAATTCTATATGCTATGACAAAAGCTTAAGATTGTTTTGATTTGATACTAACCACAGATAAATTAACCATCCAGTGCCTAAGTAGCCGAAGTTGTGGCCTACCGGTGTTTGATACCCTTATAAAAATCTGTATAATTGAGAAATTACAGGGATAAAGTAATTATCTTGTTCAGAAACCTGCTATTATACACTTATTCTTGTAATTCTAGGAGTATATCCTTCAGTAACAATATGGAAAATACCATGACATTGATAAAACTCAGGAAATCTCTCCAAATGAGGTTTTTTTTATCTTTTGGGGGGTGGGGTAACATTTTCTGCTGTACTGATCTTAATATGGAATTTATACAAAAAGTAATTAGTTATTTGAATTCCTGAATAAATTATCTACAAATCCATGTGGTTATATGTGTCCTAGGGTTTTTATTGACTTTTCCAAAATAAACAGACAAATATTTTTCTAAAAATGAAATGATTCACTCTACTGAAATTGGGCACTGTATTGCGAGTGCCACCAATGACACAGTTTTCAATGTATAATTTTATAACAACATTTGATGAAAAGTGCTTGAACTCAGCTATCATTGTGACAAATTTCAATGTTGAGGGATCACTGATGACAAAATACCACTAGATTGAATATACGTATATGTTTATATTGGCCACTTTACAGAAATATTTATTTTAGGGTAGTGTTATAAAATGCATGACAGCACACATATAGCTACCACTGCTGCAATGCTATCACATATTTCTAACTCTAGAGATGTATACCGTGCGAAAAATCACTATGAGCATTATTCCCCTCAGATGGTACCGACCAACCCTACTGGCTCACAGACTATAATGATAGTTACACATTGTAACTTTAGTTCTATATTCGCAGGTGGAGCCCTCTAATGGGGCTCTATTGGCTTGACCACTCATTTAGTCACCGCAGCGCACTGAAATTTGCCTGCACGTGCTCAGCCAATCAGGATGAGACTATTGAACTATTCAACGAGGCCTCGTTCTATATATGGCGGGTGGCCAACAGTTCAGCATCCACAAAATCTTCAGCAGCTCGTGGAGCAGCAGGGTGACTCGAGGATCTGCCTGTGATCATAGAACTAGAGTTACAATGCGTAACTATGGTTGTATTTCACACAGACTTCGCCCTCTAACGGGGCAGTATTGGCTTAGGAGATGAAGCCCCATGATCTCACTCCCTGCCGTGACACCAACACATGACAACATGCTGTGCCACAAGCCTGACTGACTGTAAACATTGTCCAATGGGTCATTCAGACATGACCCGCTCCACTCCCACACGGCAGGTAAAGTGGGGGGTGTGGACCAACACTAAACTCATGCAAATGACGTAGTGCCATCGGGCTCAGGGCTGGTCCTAATAGTGCCCCAGCACGTTAAGACTCCAGCACAACAGGTGCATTCCGGTGCAGAGCACCAACTTCTAGAAAGACCCAGACACATCTAACAGCTAAAACCTGATGAATGGACTGGGCATCAACCATGCTGCCACTGTACAGATCTCCTCCACACTTATCCCACTGAACAAGGCTGTGAACGCAACCACACCCCTTGTAGAGTGTACACGAATATATGTGGGAGGCTCCCTGCCCGCCAACATGTAAGCCCACGAGATGCCATCGCAGAGCCAGTGGGCAAGTCTCTGTTTTCACAGGGGCTTGCCAGCCACTCTGTCTGCATAACACACAAACAACTGTCGTATAGTTGTTGTATAACCGTCGAATAGCTGTGCGTTCCACATAACATGCCAATGCATGCACAGGGCAAAAACAGTACAATTTCTCCTCCCTCTCTCCCTTGTGATGAGGGGGTTAGAATGCATCCAGCTGAATCGCCCTAGACCTAAACAAGCTCCTAATGTTCCTTGGCACAAAGGACAGATTCTGTCTGAGTGTGGCACCACTCAGGTCCCCATGTATCAGCATAGCTGGGGTGGACCGAAAGAGCACACAAATCACTCACTCTCTTAGGCAAAGTCAAAGCAAGCAGTAACAGTGTCTTAATTGACAACAGCTTAACAGAGGTCTGCCCAATGGGTTTGGAAGGCTCCTTCGAAAAGGCCTTGAGGACCAAGGGCAGCTCCCACTGGGGGGTAGCGAAACGCATCACCAGGCGCTTCCTCCTAACCCCAGGTTTTGGGATGTCTCAGGATAGGGTGACCAAAACCAACCTTTCTCCGAACCCCTCATGACAAGAGGAAATGGCTGACGCATAACCCTAAGAGTGGAATGCATCAGTCCCCTCTTAAGTAGGAGCTGGAAGAAAGAAAGGACAGATCCAACTGAGCACATCAACGGATCGATGTTCCTCTCCCCACATCATTTCTGGAAACCCAACCATTTAGCTTTGCAGCTGGGTGCTCTGGATAGTCTGCAGACAATCCTGTACACATCAGTCTGTCCCTCCCTGTCAGGAACCAACCTTGAGAGGCTGACCCAGAATGGGCATTGCACCTATCGCCTCTGACAGTGCTCCCCAAACTGGGGAACTGTCCAGAGCAGTGCGGCCAATAGCTGAGTTATTTCTGCATACAATGGTGCTGTCGTGCAGCCCAGGGCTACCAGAATGACTGTCAACCTCTCCTGTCTTACCCTCACCAGCAGTGGGGGAATAAAACTGTGGAGAGGGAAAACTTGCACGTTCAAATGCATTCATCCCCAAGGGTGGATCATCCCAGGGAGACAGTGAGTGTTTTGCCTCGTGGCAAACAGATACAACTCCACTTTCCCAAACACAGTCCAAATCCAACTGGTTGGGGTGTGCTCTTCTTCCAATTGACCGCAAACCAGTTCTGCACCAATTCTCATGGCCCATTCTCCGGACTGGGCCATGAGGATCAGGTCGTCCAGGTAAAAGAAGACCCGAATCTCTCAACAACACAGTGGTTCAAGCATTGTGTCTACACACTTTGAAATGGTATGAGGGGGTAGGGAATAGCCAAACGGTAGTTTGCTGTACTTGTAGGCTATCCCCTGGAAGGCAAAGTGCAGGGATTTCCTGTGCCTGGGCACCACTGAAAGTAGGTCTATTGTGGTGAACCAGTTGCCCGGCTGTACCAATTCCAGTAGCTTCATCAATGTGAGCATATAGAATGGCCTCTATGTGATGCACACATTCTCCAGTTTTCTTGTGTACAAGAAAATAACAGGTGTATAGACATCTTTCTCTGTCCTCCTGAAGAACTACAGAAATAGCATCCTTCTGTAACAGTTACTGAATATCTCAGAGAGGGTGTCCACATCCTCTGGTGAGGACAGGATTGGCGACTTTTGAACCTGTTTTGAACGTCTTTTCACCGGTGATCTTAGTCATTTTTAAACGTCTTTTCAACGGAAAAATGCTCGCTGGGTTAGGTCAGGGAACTTAAGGCATTTGCATCTGAGGGCTCAACAGAGATGTACAATTGCGCGTCATTGGCATAGCTATGGAAATTAACAGTATGTTCTCTGATGACGTCACCTACGGGAAGCATATACAGTGCTACAGAGTAGGGGACCAAGGTAGCTTCCTGTCTAATGCATGATCCCCAAGACTAACAAAGAATTTCCTCCAAGTAATATATCAACGGAAGCAATCAGAAAAACCTACCAGTTCTCTGGGCGATTTATGAGAATATTGTGATCAATTGTGTCAAGGCTGCACTAACATCTCGAAGAACTAGCACTGAGACTGTATTTGAATCAAGATAATTGACTCTCAGATGATTAACTATTTTGGTGAGAGCAGTCTTTGTGCTATGATTGGCTCTAAAACCTGACTGAAACTTCTCCAGTATATAATTTTAATTTAGAAGTTGGTAATTTGGCTGAAAACCTTTTTTCTAAGTATCTTACTTATAAGGGGCAGATTAGATATGGGCCTGTAGTTACTCAGTACTCTACTGTCTGTATTAGACTTCTTCAATAGAGGCTTCACAACAGTAGTTTTGCATGTGTCAGGAAATACTCCAGTCTCTAGGGATGTGTTTATAATTGTCATGACAGAGTTGGAGATACTAGACTTATCAAGTCTAGTTTTCCTCCATTTTCTTTTGGCTGATCTACTGTCTAACCCTGAGTGGAGCTACCTTATCTAGTGCATTTGCCAGATTACTATTAAATGCATTTTATTTTCATTCATCTACAGAATGACCTGGACCATATAGATCAAAAGAGCTTATAAATTCAGATAACTTAACTACTTAAGTTATGTAGAGGCATCTGGACACCGCTTTTTAATTGTAGAATCCTATGTATGCCTGGCTATAGTTAAAAGAGCGTCAAAGAGCACACAGTAATGGTCAGAGATGGTGACATCAGACACAGAAATATTCACAATGCTTAAACTCTGCGATACTATTAGGTCAAGCATATTGACCTACCATGTTTGTGTATAACCTAATTTACATGTTGCATCAGGTCTAGGCTATCCAGCAGGTTCCAGCAACTCCATAGCTTTGGAGTCACTTTTGTTATTAATATGAATATTGAAGTCTCCATTTAAGATTATTCTATCATATCTTGTAATGATAACTGAGGCTAGTTTGAAGAATTCTGAAAGAAATAGAGATAGCTGTCCAGGCAGCCTGTATAATGTTAACATGAGCACTGCCAGTTCAGCCTTGAGGTTAAGGGCAAGATACTCAAAGGATGAAAACTTCCCAAGGTCGACCTCAGTACAGATGAAATGATTTGCATAAATAACTGCTATTCTGCTCCCCATTCTTTCCTGCCTGACAGACTAATAAAATTTGTCGTTTGGGGGACAGGCCTCAATAAGAAACATAAAATGCAATTTCTTTGTAGATATAAAATCATTAATAAAAAAGCTCTTATTTGTAAGTGATAGTGAAATAAAACCATTGTATGATGTTGAACAGAGAGAGTAGCCTAACAGTCTGGGGAGGGGCAGTGCCCATATTTGACCTGTTAACAGCCGTTAGATTTGACTTGTTTGCAGTGCACACAGAATAACTCATAATCAGTCTGGTAGAAGTCCTGATAGAGATAGTATACAGTATGTGTAGCCAGACCTCCCTTCTGGCTGGTGGAAGGGAACAGCAGGGCCAGTGGATATAGCCATGGGTCCGTGCCTGGTGAAGGAGACATCGGACAAGCTACTACGACAGGGGCAGGGACCCTGACGGTATCAGATCGCAGTCCTCATGGAAATTGGTAGTGGCCTGATGAAAGTTTGATTGGTTGAAGCGTCACTTTATGGCAGGCAATAGTTATTCATCCATTTCTCCTAGTTTTGACCTGAGGTTGTTGGTGACCTGCTTGACAGGGGTGATTGGGTGGGGGGGACTGGGGAGACTCTGGAGCATGCCGTGGGGTCATGTGTTAGCCATGTTGAGTTGGGGGATGGTGCACACTCCTTATCAATGTTTTTATCTTTCACATTTGTCCTCATTTCTTTCTCTGGCTTTCTTTACATTTTCTCCAGCAATCCAAAGGAGGGATTTTGCAGTCCATTAGTCATATGCTTGGCGCCAAGTGCACAAGTCCTAATCCAATTTGGATGGACACCATCTAGTTTTTTCGTTGCCAGAAAATGTTAGAATTGTCAATAAAGTTCACCCTGTGAGCAACACAAGCTGATGCCAGCCATATGTTAAGGCTGAGGAGCCTGCTGAAAGTTCCAGCTCCCCTGTTAAATGTCAGGAATAGGGCCTGAGATAAATGCTTGTACAGGAAGCTTGTCTAGCATCTCCATAAAGTGCTCTTTCAGTAGTTCAGACCCATATGATTTCTTGGGGAGAATGTCATATGATCCCACGTGAACAACAATGTTCTTTAAATTACGTTGACTGGAGAGGATCTGCGGTAGCAGCTCAGTTACTTGCCTGGCCTTAGCATTAGGGATAAAACAGTTATCCATCGTTGTGCTCCGGATATCTTTAGTTATTGAGACCCCAACAAGTATGGTTTCAGGGGTGGTAGCTTGGGCTTGGCTTGATTGCAAAGTTTTTTTCTGAGGATACATATTTACCGAGCTAGCATGGTTGGCATGTGCATTAGCAGACCACATTTTTCACCTGGAAGTAGCTGGCCGTACTGAGTGCCTGGGAGTAGCAACATTAATGCTAGCACCGGGGCCAGTGCTAGCAGGCTGCATAATTTGTTGGGCATTAGCATTAGCTCTGAGGCTAGTACTAGCAGGCTGCATCCCTTGCATGGTAGTGCCGTCATTAGCATTAGCAGTCATTTGATCCGGTTCACTAAGCATTTCGCACCTGCTTTCCAGTTGCAGTGCCATGGGGGAGTGTATTGGGACTTTCTCTTGTTTCTGTTGTTTTTTCCTCTACTCTTATGGCGGACAATGTCCAACCATAGCTCACCAGGAGTGGAGACTTTCGGCCTAGCACCTTCGCTGTGCCAGTAGGTCATATCTGTGGCGAGTAGCGTTGGGGATGCCTCCGGGGCCAAGCCAGGGAAGGGTATTGGCCAGGTCCGTAGCATGGGCCACAGTCTCGGAATCCACAATTTTGACTGGGGCTTATGATTCTGATGTTTTAACAGCAAGAATCCGGGTTGATGATTCAAACAGGGCGTCGATGAGCTGTTCATCTTAGTTTATTTGGTGTAGTGTGGAAATCCGTCCGGTAAGGCTTTATTTTACAGCCCGCTAATTACGGTTGTAATTATGGGGTACTAATAAAATAACAATGCTGGTATGGATGGACTACTTTGGTAATCAATGTTAGGAGAGGAGACCCTAGACCAGCTGTTTGGTGACATTTCTGTAACAATATAGCATACACAAAAAATAAGGAACTGGAACACACAGTAACAGACTTAATTGAACATACAAGAACTTTATCAAATATGTCAATTTATAATATAAAATGTAAAATAAAAACTTTCAGAATCCTTTTATAAAACAATGGAGGGTCTAAATTTGGCTTTTAGGGGGAGTAGTTTCTGCCTTTTCTTCAGGTCTTCCATGTTCTGTTGCAGTTCAGGGCAACCTGGACAGAAGGCTTCAGCTGAGCACAATAGTCTTTTAACTGTAAGCTTGAACTCCGAAGCTAGTGCCACCTGTAATCACAGTTAGTAAATGATATGGTATTACAATCATCCATCAAAAGAAAAATAAACTTTTGAATTGTCATACAATACAATTCATTAAATGTTCCTTTTTAGGACTGGATGGTTGCTAATAATTACAATATACAACAGTTAATGTAACAGCTGTCAGAGACCGAAGTGCCATTACATGTTCTCAACATCATCACTGTTGTGATGCGTAAGATTAACGTTAATTAGGTAGTGTTTGCTAGCTTGATAAGCTATGTAGCCAGCTTGCTATCGTAGCAAATGTAAACTTACCCGTATAATCTAAAATGTAATTTTCCAAGAACAGTCATATCATTTGTTATTCTTTGCACATTCACTGCGTGCAAATTCCTCTATGAACCGACTAATGTCGCCGCTGGAGAGAGCTGGGAGATCATTAACACAAGTTGTAAAATGCCTTAGGACTGGCCTGAACAGGATGTTAACTGGTTATGACATCACTTCCTGTTAACATATTGCAATGTGAAAAGGCTCACCTTGTACTTGGCCTACTCCATAACTACAGGGAACAAGAGGGGAAGAAGCAAACACACTTTGTACTTACTCCAAACTACAGGGAACAAGCATCGATAACACTTCTTTTGTCCCCCATAATTATGTTACTGTACACTGTAATTATATTTTAAGTATGCAGTAATTACGAAAATAGTTACGCCATAACTACATTATAAATCTCTCATAATTACACAATTGTTACCCCTTAATTCTTGGACTTCTTGTTTTGTTACCATGTAACTACAGCATTGTTATTTTCTTAGTACCCCATAATTACAAAATACTTACACCATAATTAGTGGGCTGTAAAATACAGCGTTACCATCCTTCCTTCCATTTGCTGCGACAGTCGGAGGCAGCCAGCACAGTCAGAACAGGAGGAGGACGACAACTTTCGGCATTTTTCCCACAGGCACAAAAAAACACCAAAAAAAAATTATAAGTTTAAAGATTACTTCTTCCTTTGGTTTGAGGTAATCTTGGGTTCATGCTGATTGAGTTTAATGCATTCTTCCTTAGATATCTCGGGTGCTACTCCAGAACGATGTTACTCGATCCAAGGTCTCTGTGGCTGGCTTTGCTCTACAGCTCTAAAAACAGCAATATGCTTCCTGGATGAACAGAGGTGTTTGCTGTTGTTGATTGCTGAGATGTTTTCTGCCACTGTCTTTACCACTTGGTTGTGGCGCCAACATTGGCGGCTTTCTCCCAGGGCTTTCGGGCAGCTGCTGAGGATATGGTCACTGCGTCCTTGGCCCTCCGCTTCCTGCCTGTATGAACCTCGATGCCAAAACTTTGGGGTCACTGGAGTCCCTGTATTGCATCACCTCGCTTGTACAGGAGACCATAAACCATAAACCATAAACCATAAACTCTTCATTCAGGCTGTTGATGGAAGCTGCAGTTTGTTCCTCTTCCCGTAAAGAGCATGTTACACAGTGTGTGTGGGAGACCCAGCTATCTCCCCAGATAGCTTCTGATCTTCCTCACCAGAGACTCCACTGCTGTCAGAGGTACCTCGTACACCAGTAGCTGCCAGAGAATTCGAGGAAGGATGCCATGTTGGTAAATCCAGGCTTTGAACCTGCCAGGTAAGTCCGACTTGTCCACACTGGTGAGTCAGGCCTCAAGCTCCTAGGTGGTTGCCTGAATGGCAGCTGCATCCCTGAGACTATAGTCAGAGACCTTGCCCAGACTCCAAGGAGAAGCGGAACTTGTCCACTACTCTGCACTTGTTCAGTACCAGTGACCTGGATTTAGTTGGCTTAAAGCTCATCCTTACCCAGGTGATGAGCGTGTCTAGACCCTGGAGGATCCATCTGCTTCCCAGGACTGATGTTGTTGTTACTGTGAGGTCGTCCATGAAGGCTCTGATGGGGGGCTTTCGAACACCAGCCTTGGTCAGAGGGCCTCTACACTCTACCATGCCTTAACCAGCATGTTCATGGCAAGGGCAAAAAGGATCACTGGGTTACCACAGGAGTTACTTTGTGATGAAATGTTGTGACCAAATGTTTGCACCGGTTTATTGATGTGAGCGATCTGCTTTACCCATTAGTGGCATTGCATAAATTAATAAAATCTTGAGATATGCAATTATTTATGCAATTATTTCTGAGATTAATTAAACACTGGCTGTATGCCAGTGTTTGAGACCCACTTCATCACAATAACATAGCACAGATCAATAGCAGATCGCTCACATCAATAAACAGGTGCAAAAGGCATGCCTATGTATTTTTCACACCTGTTGTGTACTTTTTCCAACATCACTGGCAACAATGCCCTGCTTTATTAAGACATCATAGATGATCCAAGGAATAACCAGATCTTAATGTGTAATCACTGTATCGCTCTGTGTTTTAGACAGCATATTAATTGGTTATGGGGGTACTGCTTATAAACAGTAAGTGTTAACGAAGTGATTGAAAACAACCTGTTATCAGAGTTGGAGGGGAGGAAGATGAGGGAGGGGAGGAAGAAGAGAGAAACAGGGAGGAGAAAGAGAAGTCAGATGGGAGGAGTGTGTGAATTAGGAGAGTGATAGGATAAGTAGGGAAGGATGAGGGATTGGGAAGGGAGGAGGAGAGAGAAAAGGAGACAAGGGGGATAAAATAGGTAAGGAAAAAGAGATAGGGGGCAGCAATAATGGTGCAGCAGAGTGATAGGATTACACAGAGAGTGAGACAGACAGAGAGAGAGGAAAGGAGGGACAACAGGGAAGAGAGAGATAAATCAGAAAGCTGCTGGACCTCAGCAGCTTCTCCTCTCCTCTCTCTCTGATGATGGAGACCCTGGAAGGAGGTGAACTCTGCTTTCCACAGCTCCTCAACACTTCCTGCAGGAAGCCCATGCATCCTCACTCTGAGGCCATGCTCCTCTACATTCTGCTGTCCTCCATCTCTCTGCTCACTGTGGCTCTCAACCTGCTAGTGTGGCCATCAATATATGTCATCAATACAATTCTTCATGAAACTGGTAGATTTACAGAATGAAATGTGTCATGGACTAAAACATATTGTCACATCTTGGCCTTTGATGAGAAAAAAGAAGATGCTATATAATGCTTTTATATTTTTACAATGCTTGATATGATATCTGCTACATCTGGTGATAAAATACCAATAGTACAAATATTAATTAATATAATTCTTCTGTTTCACTCCAGGCAGCTCCACACCCCCACCAACCTCTTCCTCCTCTCCTTGGCTGTCTCAGACCTCCTTGTGGGCCTCATCCTGATGCCAGCTCAAATCCTCGTAGGGGGCTGCTGGTTTCTTGGTGACCTCATTTGCACTCTGTATCGCATTGTAGACTTTATCGTTACCTCTGCCTCAGTAGGAAACATGGTGCTCATATCAGTTGACCGCTATGTGGCTATTTGTGACCCTCTGCGTTACCCCACCAAAATCACTCAGAGAAGAGTCAAAATCTGTGTTTGTCTGTGTTGGGTCTGTTCTGCTCTATACAACTGTTTCCTTTTAAATAATCACCTGAGACAACCATACAGGTATAATTCCTGCGTTGGAGAGTGTGTAGTTAGCCTTAACTACATTGCAGGAGCTGTTGACCTTTTTATGACCTTTACTGGTCCCATTACTGTCATCATAGTTCTGTATATGAGAGTATTTGTTGTGGCTGTGTCTCAGGCTCGTGCCATGCGATCCCACATTGTGGCTGTCACACTCCAGCGTTCAGTGACTGTAACTGCTAAGAAATCTGAGAGGAAAGCAGCCAGGACTCTTGGTATTGTCATAGTTGTGTTTCTAATATGTCTCTGTCCATATTACTATCCTTCTCTTGCAGGCCAGGACACCTTGATCAGTGCCTCATCTATGGCCATTGAGACGTGGCTGTTCTATTTTAATTCATGTCTAAACCCTGTGATCTATGCCTTATTCTATCCCTGGTTTAGAAAAACTATTAACCTCATTGTTACACTTCAGATACTGCAGCCTGACTCCTGTGAGGCCAACATACTGTAGAGAGAGACTGGGGAGTGATTGAAGTGAGCACCATGAAATGTTTTAGGCAAGCACCCTGTTCCATGCAAGCTGTGAATGAATGTGTGAATGAAGCTGTGAATGAATGTGTATATCAGATTAACATTACAAAATGTACTACGAACATTAAGAGTTCATTTTTTCTTATCTAACAGAATGCCTGTTTCCCGTTAAAGGGAAACATTTGCTGTTTGAATGCTATTGAATAGGACCAATAATCTGGTTCCCTCTACAGGGCCAAACGCAGCTAACCTGGATTCATTCATGTGCCCAGTTTCCACTACAGGGACAATAAGGAAGACACCACCTCATCATTTATCCCAAGTGAAAATAACTATACTTAAGTACACTAAATGAAGTACACTAATAGGCAGTATACTTTGCGTGTGCTAAAATGGAACAACTTTTATTATACTTGAGTATACTTCAAATATACTACCAAGTACAGTAGGTATTTAGGGAAACTCTTGGAAATACAGTCATAAAATTAAAATGCATTTATAAGCACTATCATGCCCTTTGAGTGTACTGTAAGTGTGATAACAATATCTGACAAATATATTTAATTTGCAATAGTTTACCCAGATAATCTTACCTTATACTTAAGTTGACATAATAGTTAACAATACACTTATAATATTAAAATACATTGTCAATTCTTTGATGTACGCTGAGAATGCAACAAATGTATTGACATTCATTGGTGACACTTTACACTGTGGTACGCTAGTTAATGTTTAATTATATAGTTAACTGATCACTGATTAACCACTAATCAATATATTAGCTACTCATTATCTTTTAGTCACTATTAGGAAATATAAATTTCCTCCCAAATTAGCCTCCATCATTTGTAGATGTTCAGTCTTCCTTATCATGCTAAAAGGATGAAAACAGAATTGAATTTTCCAGGGATAATGATAGTACCAGAATTTAACTGTCAGTCTAATAAAAACATATATCACAAATGTTTACAAAACGTATACTAAGCCGTATGGTTTGTTTAATAAATATGTAATTATTCTTGCCTTGTTTTGTTTATTGTGTAGATGGACTTAGACCGGATGGACTGGATTTAGAATATGTTTGATGATTGATAAAGTATGATGATTTTCCACTTTCCACTACCTGGGGGTTGCACAAAGAGAAGTCGTAGTAGTAAGATAACAGTAATAGCCATGTCTTAGTCAAGAGTTAATAGTATAAGAGATCTAGTACTAATCTCCACTTTACTTGAAGGTGCACAGAGAGTAGTATATAATGCTCAAGTAATAATAAGTATGGATTAATTAATATTCAAAACATAAAGACAACTCTTGAGCATAAGGAAGACTGAACATCTGCATATGATGGAGGATGTTTGAAGACGAGCAGGTCAGCTGCAGGACTGTCTTCCCAGAGAGGCCACACATTGAAGGAGCAAATGTAGCAACACAATTAGTGTAACTAGCAGAACTAACATATAACTACTTGTATGTTCCCATGTCTTGACCACTCATTGTTACGGTGCCTGCCTCAGGCCCCTCCACTTCAGCTTCAGCCCCAGTCTAACCTGTCCACGGCAGTTCCATCAGTCAGCATGAACATGCACTGAAGGTGCTCATGGACAATGTTAAAGACCTGTCTGAAAGCCTCTAGTCCAGCCCCTAGCCCGTCTCTTCCACCCCAAGAACCCTTTGTTTCTGCTCCCGAACATTACGACGGAGATCCAGGCTCCTGTCGTGCGTTCTTGGTCCAATGTTCACTAGTGTTTGAACAGCAGTCCCACCCCTACGCCTCCGGCCAAGCCCGCATTGCCTAGCTGCTTGGGTCCCTGAGGGGGGCTGGTATCTCCTGGGTGTCGGCTGTTTGGGAAAAGCAGTCCACCGTTCACCTTATGACCTCTTCATTCAGGAGATGAAGAAAGTTTTCGACCATCCAGTCCGGCAAGGACACTGCCAAGTAGAGCCCTGCATTCTGGCCCGAGCCCGACGGGGCCCGACGCTACTGACAGATTCGGGCCGGGCTTTGGGCCGATTTTCACATCACTAGCTCGGGCTCAGGTCGGCCCGGGCCTGTGTTTTTTTTTTTGGTTTGGGACTTGAAATCAATAGGCATATCAATCAAAGAAACTACTAATTTAAGAAAATAAATACAAATTGATAAAACAAAGTTAAAATAGAAAAACGTTTTAGCCTATCACATACACACACAGTCTGCCTGGCGTACACACACACGCCCTCTCATCGCTTCCAAGCAAGCACTGGCCTCAAGGACAAATGTTACTGTTCTTGGAATGTTCTTGAGAAAATGGACTTTAGCCATGTTCTTTGGTGAAGCTTTTGATCATCCTACACAGCTTGCGTTCCGTTTGTGTATCCAAGCTGCTGTTGCGTGTATCTGGGTTTTTACATATGGGTAAGTGAACACAGTTATCTAGTTTTGCTTATTGTTATATAAACAACTCACGTTGTACTGTGAGCAACATTAATGTACCACAGAGGAGTTACTTTTTGAGTGTAGGCATACTGTCGCCAAATAGAAGCTTCTCAGCGGATATTCGTGGATAACCTCATGTCCAACATTTATTTAAGCAACACTGGTTCATGTATCCTCTATTTTGTTAACTGACATGGTGATAAATGACTACAATAAGCAAACTATTGCCATTTATATACATTTATATGGCTAAAATACGGAACAAACGGATGCGTAGTCCGTCAAAAATAGAAGTGTTGCGTATCTCCAGAGTTGCGGCTCCGATCCGGCTTTGTGTTACTCTGCGCTCGGCCAGAACTGACACATTTAACACTGATAATGCTTTGGAAGGGTTTTGTATGGTGTTTGGTATGGTGCTGATTTAATAGGCTATTTGAAATTGATCAAACACTTTAGGTTTATGTAAAAAAAAAAAAATTGGGCTCGGGTCGGGCTCGGGCTGAAAATTTTCTATGAACGTTACGCATGTTCTCAACAACATCACTGTTGTGATGCGTAAGATTAACGTTAATTAGGTAGTGTTTGCTAGCTTGATATGCTATGTAGCCAGCTTGCTATCGTAGCAAATGTAAACTTACCCGTATAATCTAAAATGTAATTTTCCAAGAACAGTCATATCATTTGTTATTCTTTGCACATTCACTGTGTGCAAATTCCTCTATGAACCGACTAATGTCGCCGCTGGAGAGAGCTGGGAGATCATTAACACAAGTTGTAAAATGCCTTAGGACTGGCCTGAACAGGATGTTACCTGGTTATGACATCACTTCCTGTTAACATATTGCAACGTGAAAAGGCTCACCTTGTATTTGGCCTACTCCATAACTACAGGGAACAAGAGGGGAAGAAGCAAACACACTTTGTACTTACTCCAAACTACAGGGAACAAGCATCGATAACACTTCTTTTGTCCCCCATAATTATGTTACTGTACACTGTAATTATATTTTAAGTATGCAGTAATTACGAAAATAGTTACGCCATAACTACATTATAAATCTCTCATAATTACACAATTGTTACCCCTTAATTCTTGGACTTCTTGTTTTGTTACCATGTAACTACAGCATTGTTATTTTCTTAGTACCCCATAATTACAAAATACTTACACCATAATTAGTGGGCTGTAAATACAGCGTTACCATCCTTCCTTCCATTTGCTGCGACAGTCGGAGGCAGCCAGCACAGTCAGAACAGGAGGAGGACGACAACTTTCGGCATTTTTCCCACAGGCACAAAAAAACACAAAAAAAAAATTATAAGTTTAAAGATTACTTCTTCCTTTGGTTTGAGGTAATCTTGGGTTCATGCTGATTGAGTTTAATGCATTCTTCCTTAGATATCTCGGGTGCTACTCCAGAACGATGTTACTCGATCCAAGGTCTCTGTGGCTGGCGTTGCTCTCCAGCTCTAAAAACAGCAATATGCTTCCTGGATGAACAGAGGTGTTTGCTGTTGTTGATTGCTGAGATGTTTTCTGCCACTGTCTTTACCACTTGGTTGTGGCGCCAACATTGGCGGCTTTCTCCCAGGGCTTTCGGGCAGCTGCTGAGGATATGGTCACTGCGTCCTTGGCCCTCCGCTTCCTGCCTGTATGAACCTCGATGCCAAAACTTTGGGGTCACTGGAGTCCCTGTATTGCATCACCTAGCTTGTACAGGAGACCATTAACCATAAACCATAAACCATAAACTCTTCATTCAGGCTGTTGATGGAAGCTGCAGTTTGTTCCTCTTCCCGTAAAGAGCATGTTACACAGTGTGTGTGGGAGACCCAGCTATCTCCCCAGATAGCTTCTGATCTTCCTCACCAGAGACTCCACTGCTGTCAGAGGTACCTCGTACACCAGTAGCTGCCAGAGAATTCGAGGAAGGATGCCATGTTGGTAAATCCAGGCTTTGAACCTGCCAGGTAAGTCCGACTTGTCCACACTGGTGAGTCAGGCCTCAAGCTCCTAGGTGGTTGCCTGAATGGCAGCTGCATCCCTGAGACTATAGTCAGAGACCTTGCCCAGACTCCAAGGAGAAGCGGAACTTGTCCACTACTCTGCACTTGTTCAGTACCAGTGACCTGGATTTAGTTGGCTTAAAGCTCATCCTTACCCAGGTGATGAGCGTGTCTAGACCCTGGAGGATCCATCTGCTTCCCAGGACTGATGTTGTTGTTACTGTGAGGTCGTCCATGAAGGCTCTGATGGGGGGCTTTCGAACACCAGCCTTGGTCAGAGGGCCTCTACACTCTACCATGCCTTAACCAGCATGTTCATGGCAAGGGCAAAAAGGATCACTGGGTTACCACAGGAGTTATTTTGTGATGAAATGTTGTGACCAAATGTTTGCACCGGTTTATTGATGTGAGCGATCTGCTTTACCCATTAGTGGCATTGCATAAATTAATAAAATCTTGAGATATGCAATTATTTATGCAATTATTTCTGCGATTAATTAAACACTGGCTGTATGCCAGTGTTTGAGACCCACTTCATCACAATAACATAGCACAGATCAATAGCAGATCGCTCACAGCAATAAACAGGTGCAAAAGGCATGCCTATGTATTTTTCACACCTGTTGTGTACTTTTTCCAACATCACTGGCAACAATGCCCTGCTTTATTAAGACATCATAGATGATCCAAGGAATAACCAGATCTTAATGTGTAATCACTGTATCGCTCTGTGTTTTAGACAGCATATTAATTGGTTATGGGGGTACTGCTTATAAACAGTAAGTGTTAACGAAGTGATTGAAAACAACCTGTTATCAGAGTTGGAGGGGAGGAAGATGAGGGAGGGGAGGAAGAAGAGAGAAACAGGGAGGAGAAAGAGAAGTCAGATGGGAGGAGTGTGTGAATTAGGAGAGTGATAGGATAAGTAGGGAAGGATGAGGGATTGGGAAGGGAGGAGGAGAGAGAAAAGGAGACAAGGGGGATAAAATAGGTAAGGAAAAAGAGATGGGGGGCAGCAATAATGGTGCAGCAGAGTGATAGGATTACACAGAGAGTGAGACAGACAGAGAGAGAGGAAAGGAGGGACAACAGGGAAGAGAGAGATAAATCAGAAAGCTGCTGGACCTCAGCAGCTTCTCCTCTCCTCTCTCTCTGATGATGGAGACCCTGGAAGGAGGTGAACTCTGCTTTCCACAGCTCCTCAACACTTCCTGCAGGAAGCCCATGCATCCTCACTCTGAGGCCATGCTCCTCTACATTCTGCTGTCCTCCATCTCTCTGCTCACTGTGGCTCTCAACCTGCTAGTCATCATCTCCATCTCCCACTACAGGTGGCCATCAATATATGTCATCAATACAATTCTTCATGAAACTGGTAGATTTACAGAATGAAATGTGTCATGGACTAAAACATATTGTCACATCTTGGCCTTTGATGAGAAAAAAGAAGATGCTATATAATGCTTTTATATTTTTACAATGCTTGATATGATATCTGCTACATCTGGTGATAAAATACCAATAGTACAAATATTAATTAATATAATTCTTCTGTTTCACTCCAGGCAGCTCCACACCCCCACCAACCTCTTCCTCCTCTCCTTGGCTGTCTCAGACCTCCTTGTGGGCCTCATCCTGATGCCAGCTCAAATCCTCATAGGGGGCTGCTGGTTTCTTGGTGACCTCATTTGCACTCTGTATCGCATTGTAGACTTTATCGTTACCTCTGCCTCAGTAGGAAACATGGTGCTCATATCAGTTGACCGCTATGTGGCTATTTGTGACCCTCTGCGTTACCCCACCAAAATCACTCAGAGAAGAGTCAAAATCTGTGTTTGTCTGTGTTGGGTCTGTTCTGCTCTATACAACTGTTTCCTTTTAAATAATCACCTGAGACAACCATACAGGTATAATTCCTGTGTTGGAGAGTGTGTGGTTAGCCTTAACTACATTGCAGGAGCTGTTGACCTTTTTATGACCTTTATTGGTCCCATTACTGTCATCATAGTTCTGTATATGAGAGTATTTGTTGTGGCTGTGTCTCAGGCTCGTGCCATGCGATCCCACATTGTGGCTGTCACACTCCAGCGTTCAGTGACTGTAACTGCTAAGAAATCTGAGAGGAAAGCAGCCAGGACTCTTGGTATTGTCATAGTTGTGTTTCTAATATGTCTCTGTCCATATTACTATCCCTCTCTTGCAGGCCAGGACACCTTGATCAGTGCCTCATCTATGGCCATTGAGATGTGGCTGTTCTATTTTAATTCATGTCTAAACCCTGTGATCTATGCCTTATTCTATCCCTGGTTTAGAAAAACTATTAAACTCATTGTTACACTTCAGATACTGCAGCCTGACTCCTGTGAGGCCAACATACTGTAGAGAGAGACTGGGGAGTGATTGAAGTGAGCACCATGAAATGTTTTAGGCAAGCACCCTGTTCCATGCAAGCTGTGAATGAATGTGTGAATGAAGCTGTGAATGAATGTGTATATCAGATTAACATTACAAAATGTACTACGAACATTAAGAGTTCATTTTTTCTTATCTAACAGAATGCCTGTTTCCGGTTAAAGGGAAACATTTGCTGTTTGAATGCTACTGAATAGGACCAATAATCTGGTTCCCTCTACAGGGCCAAACGCAGCTAACCTGGATTCATTCATGTGCCCAGTTTCCACTACAGGGACAATAAGGAAGACACCACCTCATCATTTATCCCAAGTGAAAATAACTATACTTAAGTACACTAAATGAAGTACACTAATAGGCAGTATACTTTGCGTGTGCTAAAATGGAACAACTTTTATTATACTTGAGTATACTTCAAATATACTACCAAGTACAGTAGGTATTTAGGGAATCTCTTGGAAATACAGTCATAAAATTAAAATGCATTTATAAGCACTATCATGCCCTTTGAGTGTACTGTAAGTGTGATAACAATATCTGACAAATATATTTAATTTGCAATAGTTTACCCAGATAATCTTACCGTATACATAAGTTGACATAATAGTTAACAATACACTTATAATATTAAAATACATTGTCAATTCTTTGATGTACGCTGAGAATGCAACAAATGTATTGACATTCATTGGTGACACTTTACACTGTGGTACGCTAGTTAATGTTTAATTATATAGTTAACTGATCACTGATTAACCACTAATCAATATATTAGCTACTCATTATCTTTTAGTCACTATTAGGAAATATAAATTTCCTCCCAAATTAGCCTCCATCATTTGTAGATGTTCAGTCTTCCTTATCATGCTAAAAGGATGAAAACAGAATTGAATTTTCCAGGGATAATGATAGTACCAGAATTTAACTGTCAGTCTAATAAAAACATATATCACAAATGTTTACAAAACGTATACTAAGCCGTATGGTTTGTTTAATAAATATGTAATTATTCTTGCCTTGTTTTGTTTATTGTGTAGATGGACTTAGACCGGATGGACTGGATTTAGAATATGTTTGATGATTGATAAAGTATGATGATTTTCCACTTTCCACTACCTGGGGGTTGCACAAAGAGAAGTCGTAGTAGTAAGATAACAGTAATAGCCATGTCTTAGTCAAGAGTTAATAGTATAAGAGATCTAGTACTAATCTCCACTTTACTTGAAGGTGCACAGAGAGTAGTATATAATGCTCAAGTAATAATAAGTATGGATTAATTAATATTCAAAACATAAAGACAACTCTTGAGCATAAGGAAGACTGAACATCTGCATATGATGGAGGATGTTTGAAGATGAGCAGGTCAGCTGCAGGACTGTCTTCCCAGAGAGGCCACACATTGAAGGAGCAAATGTAGCAACATGTTCACATGTCTTGACCACTCATTGTTACCGTGCCTGCCTCAGGCCCCTCCACTTCAGCTTCAGCCCCAGTCTAACCTGTCCACGGCAGTTCCATCAGTCAGCATGAACATGCACTGAAGGTGCTCATGGACAATGTTAAAGACCTGTCTGAAAGCCTCTAGTCCAGCCCCTATCCCGTCTCTTCCACCCCAAGAACCCTTTGTTTCTGCTTCCGAACATTACGACGGAGATCCAGGCTCCTGTCGTGCGTTCTTGGTCCAATGTTCACTAGTGTTTGAACAGCAGTCCCACCCCTACGCCTCCGGCCAAGCCCGCATTGCCTAGCTGCTTGGGTCCCTGAGGGGGGCTGGTATCTCCTGGGTGTCGGCTGTTTGGGAAAAGCAGTCCACCGTTCACCTTATGACCTCTTCATTCAGGAGATGAAGAAAGTTTTGGACCATCCAGTCCGGCAAGGACACCGCCAAGTAGAGCCCTGCATTCTGGCCCGAGCCCGACGGGGCCCGACGCTACTGACAGATTCGGGCCGGGCTTTGGGCCGATTTTCACATCACTAGCTCGGGCTCAGGTCGGCCCGGGCCTGTGTTTTTTTTTTTGGTTTGGGACTTGAAATCAATAGGCATATCAATCAAAGAAACTACTAATTTAAGAAAATAAATACAAATTGATAAAAAAGTTAAAATAGAAAAACGTTTTAGCCTATCACATACACACACAGTCTGCCTGGCGTACACACACACGCCCTCTCATCGCTTCCAAGCAAGCACTGGCCTCAAGGACAAATGTTACTGTTCTTGGAATGTTCTTGAAAAAATGGACTTTAGCCATGTTCTTTGGTGAAGCTTTTGATCATCCTACACAGCTTGCGTTCCGTTTGCGTATCCAAGCTGCTACACCAGCTCCGTTACGGTTCCGCCTGTGGTCTGCCCATTCTGTTGCGTGTATCTGGGTTTTTACATATGGGTAAGTGAACACAGTTATCTAGTTTTGCTTATTGTTATATAAACAACTCACGTTGTACTGTGAGCAACATTAATGTACCACAGAGGAGTTACGTTTTGAGTGTAGGCATACTGTCGCCAAATAGAAGCTTCTCAGCGGATATTCGTGGATAACCTCATGTCCAACATTTATTTAAGCGACACTGGTTCATGTATCCTCTATTTTGTTAACTGACATGGTGATAAATGACTACAATAAGCAAACTATTGCCATTTATATACATTTATATGGCTAAAATACGGAACAAACGGATGCGTAGTCCGTCAAAAATAGAAGTGTTGCGTATCTCCAGAGTTGCGGCTCCGATCCGGCTTTGTGTTACTCTGCGCTCGGCCAGAACTGACACATTTAACACTGATAATGCTTTGGAAGGGTTTTGTATGGTGTTTGGTATGGTGCTGATTTAATAGGCTATTTGAAATTGATCAAACACTTTAGGTTTATGTAAAAAAAAAAAAATTGGGCTCGGGTCGGGCTCGGGCTGAAAATTTTCTATGAACGTTACGCTGCTGTTGTAAAATGATCAAAGTGAAGTTAATGTTGTAGCGTAACCTCTGCTCAGTTTGCATTAGTTATTTCTTCATTCTGAGCGTCGTTGTATTGCCAGCCTTTAGGAATATCATTAATTTTACTTAAGTCACAGATGCTGAAACCCTTGCCTTAATTAAGGCCTGTATCAGCCATAACAACTTCAAAGCACAATCAAGTCAACATTTCAAGGTGTTTACTGAGTTGTGTGGTGTTTCTT
This sequence comes from Centroberyx affinis, assembly GCF_046629955.1. Taxonomy (NCBI): domain Eukaryota; kingdom Metazoa; phylum Chordata; class Actinopteri; order Beryciformes; family Berycidae; genus Centroberyx; species Centroberyx affinis. The sequence goes on from NW_027280040.1 coordinate 150,562, forward strand.
AAGCTATTATATGCATAGGCTTGTAATCAGATCATAATCAGCATATTAACCATAACATAGAACTCTGTCTTTCAAGAAAAAGTGATATGAGACGTTTTTAGCCAGATGATGTTATTAATTCAACATGTTTGTGTCATGGTTGTGACTTTTTGCTTTGTTCATTGTCTAGGTTTTGTATTTCTTTGTGTATTATGTTTCCCTGTCTAGTTCTTTTAGTTCTACGTGTACCATGTTTCCTCTTTGCCCCAGCTGTGTCTCATTTGTAATCACCCCCCATGTGTATATTAGTCTTGTTCCCCAGTCAGTCTTCGTCGGATCATTGCTTTCTGTTACATGTGTCAGTTTGTGTGAAGAGCTCTCGTTTTTGGTTTCCTGTGTCACCTGCTACTTGTTTCAGTAAACACCCAGGATACGTTCCATTTGGCCAAAATGCGTCCTCTCCTCCGTCCTCGTGGCCTCGTCTCCTCGGTGACTCGGCATCCAAAAATGAGCCGCCATCATGAAGGACGTTCCAATTGGTCAAAAAACGCATGAAGGATCCTTCATGTCTCCTCGGTGCATTGTCTTGTGTCTCCTCCTCCGTCCTCGCGACCTCGTCTCCTCGCTGACCCGGCATCCAAAAATGAGCCGCCATCATTAAGGATGTTCCAATTGGTTAAAAGACACATGAAGGATCCTTCAAGTCTCCTCGCCTCCGTCCTCCAATAAGGCGTGGTCGGAGGATACTCAGGTGTATCCTCAATGCGGAAATAATGAGTGAAGTCAATTAACCATTGGCACGTGCGGATATAAGCCCACCTCCATACCATCAGAAAACGTGCGGACATTGGCAGAAAAAAAATCCACAGGTGTAAGTTGCCCCAACTTGTTATATATTCTTCAAACAGAAATAGCAGAGGTTTTAAATGTTGGCCGAACGTTTGTTAATGGAGGGTTATACGTTAAAGGTTCATATACTGACAGATCTGTTGTAGTTGTAGGATGTCAAACTTTTCCCAAATAGGCATCAGTAAATGATCTTAAGGCTTGAATGTGATTATAGGGACAGAGGAGACACGCCAGCTGATCCTCCAGCGCATAGAGAGGGTGAGTGGGGGCAAGTAACATGAATTTTATATGGAGTTATTTTATAGGATTTATCATTAATATGAATGACATTCCATGATCTAATAAGCCTGAATGAAATCCGTTCATTAGGACATATAGAAATAGCCTATAAATGCACACATGCGACTCTTTTACCATGCGCGTCTCTTTCTAATAGGGCCTCAAGTCAGCAGCAACGGGCACTGGGACTGAGGATGGGGGGCAAACGGCTGCGGCCCCGGTTCTCCCTCATGCATGAGACTACCGGCGGGAGGCCATCGGCGCTCCCTCCCACTTTAATAGACTCTTGTGGACCAGCAGCCGGAGTCAGCCGCTGCCCGCTCCCATGTGTGACCTCCGCGGCTTCCTCGGTTCCCCCGGCAGCCAAGAGGCGAAGAGGAGAGGGAGCTGCTGGGGTTTCTCCGGGAAGTGACCGAGGACGCACGGGCTGAGCAGCAGACGGAGCGATTTTCAACTATATTAGAGACAATTTTATTTTATTTTTTTAATGTAAAAAAATAAATAAAATGCAAATTTCTCTGCCTTTTAGGCGTAGCCTACCTCTGTTTCCATTCTCACCATATTCATAACCTTGGTCACAGTGCGTAATGACCGTTGCCATGACAGGACATATTTTCATCATAAAGGCTGGCATGTTTGTCTTTTGCTGGAATCACTTCTGTGTCTTCTCTGGATCACCAGTTGGTTTGCTGCATTCATCATGCTTATGAATTGTGTTTGTGTGTGTTGCCATGGAATTTCTCTTCTGGAGAATAAATTCTTACTAAACATTAACAGCATTTCCTTGTTTTAAATCGCACATTTTGCTCTTATAGCTAGATCTATGGTTATTTGGGAATTTTATTTATTTATTTAGGAATAAAAAGAAAGCACTTTGGTTCATTGCCAGTGAGTGCCAAACAGCCCACATGATCGTTGTCTAATCCAAGTCACATAAAGGATAAAAGTTGGACAATTTGTATAGCACCTTTCTTATCAGTGCTACAAAGTTCTTTCCTGTATTTGGGTCCTCACCACACCTCCTCGTAACAGTTTGAAACTTAAGTATGATGAAATGTACAGTAGTAGATTTGTAGGCCTAACATGTTATGCCTATCTTGCATGAATTTAACAATTATTTTCATAATCATACTATTTGGGATTCATGTCGATAAATATGAGTGGACAGGAGGGTGAGCGTGGGCAACCATTCTCAATGTGACAACCACTTCGTTTCACTTTTGTGACTGGTAGCCTATATTCCTTTTTTATTTAAATTCCAACCTTGGTGATGAAGTAATATTTTTCACCGGGTTGTCCACGTTTATATAGCCTGCATGAAACAACATGGTAAGAATGCACTTTTAGTAGTCCATCTTCAGAACATTGTAGTTTCACCACGGCAGACCCACGTCATTAACATCTGCCGTCGCATAATTACTGTAGGTACAATCCCTCAGCCGTCCTGAAAACTACAGTTCCCTATGTAAAGAACTACAACTGTTTCCTGTGGTAACCCCCCTGAACACCCAAAACCATGCCCTGATAGGCTGCGAGTCATTTCACACCTAGGTGTGAAATCACCTTTCTTAAAAACCAAGTGCTGCCATTGTTCACTCTCTTACTTTCTTATGGCGCTTTTCCACTGCATGGTACCGCATAGTACCGGCTCGACTCGACTCGACTTGACTCTACTCGGTTCTGGTTGGTTTTCCACTGCAGATAGTACCCCCTCAATGCCCCCGCCCCCACAACTGGTCGTCATAGCGACGCCGCATGAAACTGCCGTGACGTAATCTTCAACGCGACACAAACATACACACACACAGCAACAATGGAGGATGTCGAAGGGATGGTGTTCTTGATTCTCGGTATGTGGCTGTTAGTCACAGCAAAGAGACAGATTTTATTTCAGAAGAGGCTGGAGGCAGCAAGACAACAGACTGGAGAGTTTGGGAAATCCTACATCAAAGCTCCAACGACGAGACGACTCTGGCTGCACAAAGGCGACGCAAGAGGGTAAGCTAACCTGGTAGCTAACGTTAGCATATTTAGGGTCACAGTCACGCAGAGCGTCTCACATTCATACGAATATTCCAGTGTAACAAAGTATTTAATGAACTTTAGCTACCACTATTACGTATTAAAATGTGTATGCTTGTATGTGTATTTCAGATCGTTCACTCTTTGGCAAGTCGCCGCCGCAGACCGTCTGTTTGGTCGTTCAACAGAGCTACCGAGTGGTGGGATGTGATTGTTCCCGGCTTCACAAACACTCAGTGGGTGCAGAACTTCAGAATGTCCGAAGAAACATTTGTCTACCTGTGCAACAAACTGCGTCCAGTGATGGAGAGACAAGACACAAACCTCCGCGGGTGTGTACCTCTAAAGAAGAGATTGGCCATCGCACTGTGGAAGCTTGCAACCGGCTCAGAGTACAGAAGTGTTGGCCATCTTTTCGGAGTAAGCATAACAACTGTGTGCCGGTGTGTGCAAGAGTTCTGTGCTGCTGCAGAGACATTGTTGGTGCCGGAACAAATTTGTTTCACAGACCAGGAGAAGGTTGAAGAAATGGCTGCCTACACTGAGAACAGGTGGGGGCTCCCGCAGTGTATTGGTGCTATTGATGGATCGCACATACCCATCTTGGCACCACAGGAGTTCCACTGCGACTATTTCAACTGTAAAGGCTGGCACTCCATCATCCTTCAAGGTGTTCTAGATGGAAAGGGACTTTTGATTACTGTGATGTCAAACTTGTGAAATCGATGGTGCTGACTTGCTGTGCGCGGCATAACCTTTGCGAGAGTCATGGAGAGGCCTATGACAATGAGTGGGATGCACCTGCAGCAGCAGAGCCTGTGGTGGCACTGGCACAGGGTGTAGAGGAGGAAGGCCGGGATGTACGAGAGGGTCTGATGCGCTACTTGAATAGCTGAACATTAATGTCTTTCCTGCCATGTGTATTGAACAAAAATAAATCTTTTTTATCCTTCCATGTGTATCCCCTTTGTTTTTGTCAAACTGTTTTTTTTTTAAAAGGTTATCAGGATTTACTATTTGGTAAATTAAATGCTAAAGCCCTTGAAATAGGAAACCATAATGAAGATGCATGTGTAAGATGTTGCAAAACAGTTTATTATACAAACAAATGTGCAAATACAAAGGAAACTATATACATAAATAGAACACAGCAAATGTTAAGATGAAAAAGTCAGTGCAAAACAGCAAACTAATGTAACATAAAAAAAATAGTGCAAATACAAGTGTGTGTGCAAAGTACAAACAAGGCATAGAGGTCTAGTCCAGGGGCAGAGGAAATGGTCTAGTCCAGGGGTGGAGGAACCGGGTCACGCCGGCCACTCTTGCACAAGCTGGCTCAGCATGCCAAGGAAGGCTTGATTAAAGGCTGCAGTTGCAGCATTCTCCTCCCTCCTCAAGGCTGCTTCCAGCTCCCTTGCTGCAACTGCTTCGTCGAGGGCCATCTGTAGATGCCGCTCGCGCTGTGCCCGGTTCAGCTCCTGCTGCTCCACATCTGCCGCCTGCATCTCCCTCAGGACAGTCAGATGCTCCTGTTCCCGATGCCGTTTCCTCTTGCCTGGACAATAATGAGGAAAAAACAGGGGTGGTTAACCAAAGCATGGCTATCAATAGTTATCTCAATTTGGTTTGATTCACGGACTACAGGCTAGAAGAGTTGAAGCTTTTTCTCCTGTTATATTAACTGCATTGGAGTTTGGTCTGAGAACAACCAATGTACCATTGAGAAATGATGATGTATGCCTCGATATCAATACATAACCCTAAAAGTAAAAGGGTACAATTCCAGGCGTTTTGCCATGCCTACCTGTGTATACACGCTCCGGTGGCATATTGGCGCTGGAGGTTGCTGGTGTCGGTGTTGCTGCTCGTGCCGGTGTCGACGGAGCTGCTGGTACCAACGTGGCGTCATCAGGGGAGATTGAACCCTCATCGCTTCTCGAAAAGGAATCTTGAACAGAAAGATTATACAAATGACTTGTTAATTACACGAACTACTGCAACACAATACGAGAAAGCAACAGCATCTCTAGAAATTAAACGTAAACAATAGCACATAGCACAACAATAGCACTAAAGCTAGCTAATGTAGCTGCTTTTGTGTTGGAACAAAGCAGTCGTCGACAACGTGTTGATTTTACACAAGTTTACGAGTTAAATAGGCTTGGTTGTTAGAAGAGAACTTTCCAATAGCCAGACAACTAAAGAAAACAAAGCTTTCAAGCAGAGTAACGTTACAGAGTTAACGCTAAAAAACTTACCATCCTCCTTCAGGGACTCCAACAAAGCCGTGGCTGAGTCGAGGCCGCCCTCCCTGCCATTGCTCGCCGGTCGATGGCCGTAAATAGCGTCCATCTGGTCGAACCACTTCCACGTTTTTCTGTTCGAACCACTCCGGCCGTTGTGGTCCCTGATCGCTTGGTAGTCACTTTTAAGTTTTTTCAGTTTTTCTCTACACTGTTGGTATGTCCTTGTGTAGCCGTGTGCAGCCAACAGTTGAGGGACTTCCTCGTAGACCTTTTCGTTTCGCGTCGCCCCATCCAGCTCTCGCTGGATCTTTTCGTCCGCAACCAAACAGAGGAACGTCTGCACCTCCTCATTTGACCACGGCGTGGTTTTGCGTGTTGCCATTTTAGTAGTTAGTTTAAAATTCGGTAAGATAAAAAAAAATTGCGGCCGCTACAGTAGCTTGGCTATTTAAATATGGCGGGTTTGTGCAGGATGTCCCGTGTCGCGCAATGATGACGATTCTGTCTGACCAATCAGTAGTCTGCAGTGTTTTCACGTCACCATTTGGTATCGCCTCAGCTCGCCTCAGCTCGCTTGGAACCTCGCCGGAGGTGCTACGAAAAAAAGTACCTGGTACTACGTAATATGGTACCTGGTACCTGGTACTTGGCCAGTGGAAAACCAAAAAAGGCGAGTCGAGTCGAGTCAAGCTGGTACCATGCAGTGGAAAAGCGCCATTACTCTCTTACTGCTCTGTCTCTCAAGCCCTTTGGGGCTCCCCTTGAGCTCTCTCCTGGTAGCTGCACAGAAGGACTGGTGTCCCTTCTCCTGCAGGCCCAAGGCCTGTACTGTCTCCTGCCTGCTCCAAAATGGAGTGAATACACGCAGCCTACCCTCTCTTCCCTGCAGAAGCAAGCTGCGGATGTGAAAGGAACTTTCCTCTGCTAAGAAAGCAGAGTGACCAGAACCAGATGTGGCCAACAGAGAGAAACACAGCTGGATCACCGACCCAGACATCAGGACACAACAGAGCAATCCTTTTCCCTGGAAAACCAGAGTTTTGAAACCGCAAGCTTTGAACCGCTCACAACGCGACAAACAAAGGACTCCAAGTAAGACTGTAACAACTGGGCATATAGTATAGCAACAGCATTAGGAAAATAACATATATATATTCAATGAAGTGAATGTAAACTGTTTACTAATGTTGAATTGTTGATATGTACTGTATTTACAAACTGTTAGTCTGTTACCACCAAATAGCCATCCCATATGTTAGATAGTTAAAATACACACAAACTTAGGGTTTGCGTGTATTTTAACTAACATGATCTAACTTCATGATCTCATAACACCAAAGAATATATCGTTATTCTACTTTCTCATATTCTGTTGTTAGATAAAATCCCTGAATTCTCATTCAACTTAGTTTACCAACTCCACCAAGCCTACACAGCTTTTCCTCCATCTAGGCCCATGGTGTACGACCCTTTGTTCCCCTCTCTAACAAAGGGCCAGTATCTGGTCATGCGGCCAGCATGCTCATACATACCCTATAGTTAAGGACCCATGCACACACACCCACACTTGTAAATAATTTGTATTAGTTTGTGTTACTTTTAATCAATAAATTGTGTGTTGATACAAAAAGGGTCCTGTGTCTGTATTACAGAATGCATGAATGAACCAACCTCTGCTGTTAAAGTCCTCACTTTATCCTTCAACCCTTAGTTAAATGACCAATATTATTAATTTAGTGTTAACTGAAGGTATATTATTGTATTTTAATTGAGATGAACTATTGATATTGAAATTTCAATAATAATTATTCAATTGTTAGTTGATATTTCAAATTGATGGTTAACTTTATGAGACTGATATGAGACTGATTTTTAGACATTGTAGGAATATTTATCTTATCATTTGTGCCACTTTATGAAAATTATATAACTCTTCATGATCAGTGCCACTGTGTGAAAAGACTCATATTCCTTACATAAATACTAGGACATTCCCTACATTGTGTAGCCTAGTGTAAGTGCAGTCGGATTCTCTTAGCACCGCGGTTGTCTTTTCCTAAGCCCTTATGAATTCTCCTTCACATCTTTCCTTGACCTCATGGCGCTTTCCAACGAGGTCAAGGAAAAGTGGTTAGGAATAGGAGTTAGGACGTATTTTTTTGACTATTCGACCGCAGCCCTAGTTCCTGTACTTTGCTATTCAGCATTCAGTTCCTTGTACCCGTTTCCCTGTCTAACCTGCCTCTTCGTGTTCCTGCAGTTCCGCCTGCCAGCCTGACTCCAGCCCCTGCCCTTGGATCCCTCGTGTCTAGTGGTGTAACAGACCGTAGTCGATCCGTGATTCGTATGGATCCGCCCCCACGGTTCGGAACACATGTGAACCGCGGATTAATTGTTTAACCATCATAGTGTGAAATACAGTTTTACTGCCGCTGTTACTTTTTAAAGTAATAATTCCCTAAATCTCGATGCAGAGTTGCAGTGAAAAGATACAGACAAGACAGATGCGTGCTATGTTTTACTCTGAAGCGCAATGATTGCGTTAGGGAAGAAAAAAAAAGGAAGAGCGACTGATTTAAAAGCCATCGCTTTTGCCTCCATTGAGTGAAATCCTGTAGGCTGTCACTTGACTTCGGGCATTTTCAGTGGTGTAACTGGGAAACTGGGCATGCTTGTCATCGTTGAAATAGATCACAAGATTGTGATGTTTATTTCAACTTCAGCAATATGCTGCCTGTCTGTTTGACTGTCTGTGGCATAGCAGTGTTGATAGGCTATTACTCGTGACGTGTAACCAATCAGATAGTGCTGTGGGCGGGACATTGTGCGAGACTATAGAGTGGTGACTACAGAGAGAGAGAGGCGGCTGCATCAGAGCCAAAGTTGCACATTTTTAAATTAATTCAATTCAATACTTTATTGCCTATGTCAACACAGTTGATAGGAATTTGCCTCAGTGCAGCTCTTAAGAACAGACACAAAAACACACACACAATTAAAATATATAAAATAAGAACAGCAAAAACAGTTACCACATTTATACATTCAAATATACATAATAAAGTCCTAAAGTGCTAAATTTGTTTTAAAGTGCTTGTTGCTTTGTGCTGCTACCTACCTACTTTTAAAGTGCATTTAACCCTAACCCCTTTTGTTTTTGCTGATCCGAAAAATGATCCGATCCATGACTCAAAACGGTGATACGATCCGAACCGTGAGTTTTGGGAGATACTACTTGTGAGCTTAATTACAGGTCTTACATTGTCGTATTCTTACCGAGAGGTGGTAGCAGTACACAAATTCCTTACTCAAGTAAAAGTGCAAATACTCATCTAAAAATATACTCTGGTAGAAGTTGAAGTACTGTTTCAAATCCTTTACTCAAGTCAAAGTATAAAAGTACATGGTCTTAAATTTACTTAAAGTATAAAAGTAAAAGTTGTTCTCCAAAATTCATTTCTAATGTTCTAAACTGGTTCTTAACTGCTGTATGAGAAACGCCATCTGAGTGGCGACTTAAAGTTGACGTTTTTTTTTTTTTTTTCAAGTATGTTTTATTAAAGAAGGATTTCAAAATGTAGGACATGAGAATGCAGTCTACATTTTCATTTGAGAAAAACAAAGCAAAAGAATACAACAGATAATATCCAACATAAATAAACAAACATAAAAAAAAAAAACCTCTTAACACTCCCACCCTCCCTTTCTGCTCAATATGACAATAAAGGTTGCAATGGAAAATAATAGAAAACAAAAGGTGAAAAGTAATAATGGACAGTCGACTACATAAGGAGTGTCCACTATGGGTTATTTCTTAGGTAACGGACGAGGGGCAGCCAAATATTATTGAATTGTGACTCTCTATTCTTTAGAGAAAACCTTATTTTTTCAAGGTGAGGGGTCATTTCATTGAGCCACAGCTTAAAAGTAGGAACTTCCTTCTTCTTCCAGAATGTCAGACCATGGGAAAGAAGTTGCTGCTATGCTCTTTTTAATACAGATGTGGAATCTGAGGTTCCCAGTACAATTAGGACAGGATCCGGTTCAATGTGGATATTAAGAATATCAGAGAATGTTTTAAAAAATTTTGTCCAATATCTCTCTATCTTGGGACAGAGAGCAAAGCTATGGAGGAGATTTGCCTCTGCTATATTGCATTTGTCACACTGTGAGGAGATGTCTGGAAACAGCTTGTGAAGCTTTAATTTCGAATAGTGGAGTCTGTGGATAACCCGGAACTGAATGAGACTGCCTAGAGTTGATAGAAAATGCATTAATCTCTTTAAGGCTCTCTTCCCAGGTCTCATCGGGGATCCGCATCCCCAGCTCATTTTCCCATGCAGTTTTGATTGCTGTCATAGAGGGGGGATTGACAAATTGTAATGAATCATAAAAGTGTGACACCTTTCTGTCAGAACCCGCATTTTGGAGAAGGCACCTAGTAAGTGAGGGTGAAGCACTTTCAGAAGAAGGTGAGTGGGTACGCACATAGTTTCTGATTTGCAGAAACCTGAAAAAATGACTCCTAGGGAGTTTGTACGTTTCTTGCAACTGAGCAAACGAGGCAAAGGTTCCACTCAGGTAAAAGTCACCAATTGTGTGAATACCCAAGTCTCTCCACTGTAAAAATCCATTATCAAGTTGGGATGGTGGGATTGAAGGATTCCCCACTATGGGGAGCAGGAAAGAGAGCGAACTGATCCTGAAATGCGTCTTAATTTGTTTCCAGATTCTGATCATACTATGTATAATGACACTTCCACTATAAACAGATTTATCTAAAGTCAAAGTCAAATTTATTTATACAGCACATTTCATACACAGGGCAACACAATGTGCTTTACATAAAAAGACAATACAGTATGCATATGCAATATGCATCAACAAGTGTTAGTGCAGTTACACAAGAATCAGTGCAGAATATGCCAATGTCAAAATATACAAAACACACACACACACACACACACACACATAAAGAACTTAGCCATAGACTGTTGTGAAAAGTAAGGTTTTTAACCTGGTTTTAAAGGTGTTCAGTGTGGGGGCCTCTCTCAGGTCCTCAGGCAGGGCGTTCCATCTACTTGGGGCATAAATACAAAAGGCAGCATCCCCTGCTTTGGCGTTAGTGCGAGGGACGGTTAAAAGACCACTGCCTGTGGAGCTGAGAGTTCTTGCTGGTTTGTATCTAAGGCGACTGGAGACAGAATCACTACACCCAAATTATATGGGCAGCATTGCTCCCGCTCCAGCTGCAGCCAATGAGGGGGTTCAGCTGAGTTATCTAACCACATTGAAATGATTTTGATATTAATCAATTAATCAATAATAGAGACAAAAGTCAGGGAGAGCAAGCCCACCAACTCGTTTTGGTTTGCAGAGGTGAGTTTTCTTAATTCTATGACTTCCCCTTCCAAAATGAAGGGGACAATAATAGAATCTAAACGTTTAAAAAAGGATTTGGCCAAGAACACGGGGAGGCACTGGAAGAGGTACAGCAGCTGGGGAAGGAATATAATTTTAATTGTATTAGTCCTACCAATCAGTGAAATGGGGAGTGATCTCCAAAATTGAATGTTGGCTTGTAATTTGGCCACAAGAGGGGGATAGTTAGCTTTGAAAAGAGAGGAAAATCCTTTAGTGATCTGAATCCCAAGATAGGTGAATGTCTGTAAAGAAATTTTAAATGGTAAATATTGTATCAGGGATAGGTCCTTTAACCCAACAGGCATTAACTCACTTTTGGTCCAGTTAATCCTGTAACCAGAAAAAGTTCCAAACAAGTTTATTTTGTCCAGAATAACTGGAAAACTATCTTGAGGTTTGGTAATAAACAGCAGAACATTGTCTACGTATATGGATATCTTTTCAGATGTGTCTGTGATGTTGAAGCCATGAATATTTAGGTCTGTGTGAATTGACTCTGTGAGGGGCTCGATAGCCAGCACGAACAGGAGGGGCGAAAGGGGACAACCCTGTATTGTACCCCTAAACAGGCTGAAATGGGAGGATAACATTACCTTAGTTAATATTTGCGCCCTGGGATTTTTGTACAAAAATTTAATCCAGGCGATAAATTTATCTCCTAAATTAAATTTGTCTAGCACGGCAAATAAATAGGACCATTCTACCTGGTCAAACGCCTTTTCCGCGTCGAGAGAGACGACTACGAGATCAGTCATGCTGGACTTAGAATGGTACATTATATTAAAAAGACGTCTAAAGTTGGAGAAGGAGTTTCTACCAGGGATAAATCCGGTCTGGTCCGGATGAACCAGCGTGCTCATATACCTGTAAAGTCTTGTTGCTAAAACTTTAGCCAATATTTTCTGGTCCACATTAAGGAGAGAAATAGGCCTATATCCTCCAACCTCCTCCGGGTCCTTGCCCTTTTTCGGAATAAGTGTTATGACAGCCTCGTTTAGCGTTTGTGGCAGAGACCCATTTTCGAGGGCCTGAGATAACATATTGGCGCACATTCTCTTTATCTAACTGATGAATTTGTTCTTCTAACTCTAGAAGTCTGGCTTTATTCAGTTTATTTCTACACCCCAAGTAGGAGATTATACAGCCTCTCAGATATGCTTTTAGAGTCTCCCACAGTAAACCTGGGGAGGTCTCTGGGGTATCGTTGGTTTCAAAAAATATTTTCATTTGCACGTGCAGGCATTCAGAAAATCTGGGGTCATTAATAAGTTGAGGGTCCATTCTCCACAACGGCCGAGAGGAATGCAGGCCACCTAAATTGAGCGCGAATGTAAGGGGACTATGATCAGAGATCAATACATCACGATATCTAGAATCGTGAATGTGAGGCGGTAATTTAGAGTCTAACAGAAAGTAGTCAATACGGGTATAAACATTATGTACATGTGAGTGAAAACAGTAGTCTCGTTCTGTGGGGTGAAAAAATCTCCACACGTCAGATAGGTTGGAATTGTTAATATATGCATTTAAGAAATCCCTTGTATTAGAGTGTGAGGCCCGTTTCTTAGAGAAGCTGTCCATATGAGGGTCTAGAACACAATTTAAATCTCCTCCAATAATAAGGTTGGTTTGTGATATGTCTGTTATTAGGGAGAACACCTTCCTAAAGAAAGCCAGATTATCAAAATTAGGACCATAGATATTAACCAAGGTTATAGGGACAGAGTGGATTTCCCCAGTAACAATAAGGTAGCGACCCTCAGTATCTGTTTTGGTTGATTGATATCTAAATGGAACACCCTTGTGAATCAGAGCAGCTATGCCCCTAGCTTTGGAAGAAAAAGATGAATGATCAATTTGCCCAATCCATCTACTCCTTAGCCTATCTTGGGAGTTGTTCTCTAAGTTGGTTTCTTGAAGGAACATAATATCTGAGGACAGACATTTCAGGTGGGCTAGTACTTTACCCCTCTTTACTGGGTGGTTCAGCCCCTTCACATTCCAAGTGGTACAAGTAAGGCCTCGTCGTCCATTACCATGAGCTACACTGTTGTCTTGTATTGGAGAAAGAAAGCCTGGCAAGATCTTAAAGTTTCCATTACAGCACAAAAATTATTTATCGTAGAGCAGAATACCCACCCTCCCAACATGAACAAGAAACCCCATAATGTCTGGCCGCTGCTAAAATAAAACGCACGGCGCGACTCCATAAGGGAGGCTAAGGAACATTAGAACAGTAGAAAGAAAATAATAATAATAATAATAATAATAAAAAAAAGTATAGTATAAAGAATATAAAGGAACCTCCCTATAATCTATGGGCTAACCTAATGTCAACCTTCAAGTAAATACAGTGCAAAGAGTAACTCCACAGTCGGTTTAGGTTTTGTGCAACAAAATAAACAGGCCTATTTCAACAAAGGGATGATACAACAAAATAGCCTATACCTATTGAGATGGTCCATATTCTAAAAAATACATAAATGAATAGAAATAAAAAATAAAAAAAAAAGGGGGTGGGGGGTAATCAACAATACTACAGATTAAAATAATAGGGATTAGGGAAAGGAAAAAAGTAATATAAATATGTGGTCGGTAAGTATAGAAGAACAGGAAAGAATAAATAAGCAAATAATATGTAAATAGATAAAAAAAATAAAGAAATAAAGAAATTCCATATAACCTCTAAGTTAACAGTGTTAACCTTCAGATAATTTAAGTGCAGATAGAAATTCACAGTCAGTTTAGGTGTTGAGAAATAAAGTATACAAGCCCTTTTTAGCATAGGAATGATACAATAAAGTAGCCTTGCTTATCAAAAAATATAATAATAATAAGTAAATAAACACAAAATAAAAAAAGGAGAGATAGAAAACAAAATGGACCTTATATTTCCATCAAATAGTAGGTACATTAGGGAGTTTTTCAGGTAGTACAGTATAAAACGAACAACTGAGGATCGGCAGGTGACTCAATTAAAATGTAAACAGATTCCTGCCAAAGCAAGACTGTCACCTGGCTACAAATACACAATATACTGTAGCCGCAGCAGGAGAGAGCAAGTAAAGTTCTTGTTAACTGGACCTAGCATTTTCAGCATATAGTTAGTGATTGCGCAGCTCTTCAGAAAAGACAGGGATACATCATCTATATCAGATCAGGTACTCTTCAGTAGTTTATCCATGTCACATATCCAAATGGTTCACATACCAAGTATCAACCTGTAGAGGCTGTTCCAAAGCGCTGCTCTGCAAACTCCGTCGCCCTGGGTCTGTGAAAAAATGTTCCTTGCCGTTGACAGTGACCCGTAGTTTCGCAGGGAACTGCATACCAAACCTCACTCCTGGTTTGTCCTTCAGCAGCTCTCTCGCTCTTCTAAACATGGCACGCCATTTCACAACTGCCGGGGGGTAGTCTGGGAATATCAGAATCCTCTGTCCGTTGAAAGTGATCTGCTGCATCTCAGCCGCCTTGCGTAGTATTTCTTCCAGCTCGTGAGTGTAATGCATTATAAGAATAAAGGGGCGAGGAGGTTTGCTGTCACCAAGATGGGTTCGGAGCGCTATGTGACATCTGTCGATGAGCAGATGTTCCCCCAGAGACAGTGCGTTGTGCAACAAAATCTTTGGATTTCTTACCCGCTTCAGCTCCCTCCCTCCTCAGGTTTTGTCTCCTGCTGCGCCCCTCGAGGTCGGTGCACTTGTCGGAGAGTTGATCCAACAGTAGTTTTGCGAGGTCAGCTTGGCATGGTCGTAGTTCACCGTGTTATTAGATAAATGGTTGTGTAAAAGGTTATTTCAGTTCTTACATTAATTATTGGCTGGAATATTTTGTTTCAGACGAGTTTTATAAAGTTTGACTGCGGGAGCAATGTGACTCGCGCCTTACTCGAGCATGGTTGAACCCGGAAGTCCTAAAGTTGACGTTTTGTAACATTGGCTGGTAAAAGGCGCAGCACCGTACATTTTACAAATCGAGCAGCTCATTTCACCGTTGTTAAGTTCGAGCCACGGATATATTCTGAGCCAGTTAGCCTGAAACTTGTCTTTGGACTGCTACTTCTTAGTAACATTACCGTTACCTGTCTGAGGATCAGGGGGATTAACGTTGTTAACGTTGACATCACTGGTACTGTCGTTTGCACTAACTAGTCCTTTCAGGGACATCACTGCCATTTGTGCTAGTGACTAGCGCAAATGGCTAGTCACTCAGAAAAAAAACACTGGCGGTCTGTGTTTTTTTCTAAGCGGGTTCCCCTTCAGATGATGTAGATTTACGTTTTAGCCAGCGGTCCAAGCTGTCTGTATATGCTAGCGAGAGATGCTGCAACAGCGGAGGGAGCTTGTAGCGTTGAGAGAGGGAGAGAGAGCGCGCCAGGTGTGTTGTCAGCGGAACTCGGTCCGTCTGATGCAGCGCTTCTGGCCAGTCGTCCCGCATTCCGCACCATTCCGCACCGGTGCAAACGTTGGCTGAACATTATTAGACATCGCTGTAAATGTGTGCGGGAATTTCCCACATTATAAGTGCTAGATTTGCAGGAATCGATGAAACTGTGCACAATACCCGCAATCCCGCACTGAAATTCAGCCCGTTATCCCTGCCTCCCTGTGCCTCTGTGTCTTGCACTTGGGTTCCCTGCAATCGTAACACTCATCTAGTTGCCTCAGCGCACTAAAATTTGCACGCACATACTCAGTCAATCAAGATGAGGTTACTCAACCCGATGGCTTCTCGCCCTACAGAAGGTGAGCATAGCTTTACTCTGCATCCAATAAGTCTTCAGGAGCAGCAGGGAAATTCATTACAGGGCTCTACCTGTGATCATAGAACTAGAATTACCATGCGTAACTATTGTCCTATTTCACACAGGCTTCACCCTCTAACAGGGCTGTGTTGGCTTAGGGGGCGAAGCGCAGAGACCCCACCCCCTGCTGTGACATTATGTCGACAACTTGCCACACACAGACCAGATTGACTCTCACTGTGCACACAAGTCAGTCAGGGTTAGTACCCCTCTCATCCACTAACAGTGGAAAGGGAACTAACCTCATGCTATGCTCCGTCAGTGCTTGGCATCCAGGTCTACTAGCATGACCAACTCAGTGATTAGTCTCTCTAGTGCCACCACACTGTAAGACGCCATCACCATAAGTCCTCCTCAGGCCAGGTTCTGCGTCCCGGCGGTGAGCACAGACCCAGAGTCCAACGTCCAGCAGATCCTGCTGAATGGACAGGGCGTCAACCAAAACATTCTTGTACAGATCTCCTCCACACGTATTCCACTGATTAAGGCACTGCTACACTCCATGTAGAATGCACCTGTATAGCCACTATAGGGTATCTGCCCACTGATACATAAGCTTGTGAAATGCCTTCAAAAAGCCAGTGAGCAGGCCAGCCACTCTATCCCCCCAGCACACTCACAAGTGCTGAGTGTCTTGATTGACATAAATTTCAGATAGATCTGCCTAATAGGCTCGAATGGCTTTTTGCAGGTGGCTTTGAGGACCAAAGACAATTCCTACTGGGGGGAGGCAGGATGCATCACTGGACGTTTCCTCCTAGCGGAGATTGTGGAGATTGCTGATGCACACATGCGCTAGCCCCTTTTCCAGCAGGTGTTGAAGAACATAAAGCTTTGTAGTGTAGCGCTTTCCTCACACTTTAATCTATAGGGCAGCGCCCTGGGTTCTTTCACTAAATCCTAATTAAGTCATATGATACCTCTATGTTTTAAAGACTTCAAGGAATTAGGCTAACTTACCCTAACCTGCCATTCTCCCTTTTCTTCATACAAAAACAACTTATACATTACCAGGAACACAACACAGGTAAGTATATTTCTTAAAAATAAATCTGATTTATTAATTATCAGTGTAAATAAAAGGTCAAACTAAAATAATATCTCCAGGTACAATAAATGAGCTTTACCCAAGTGTTAGATAACTAAATTAAGTACCAGTGTATTTTGGTTCATAGGTTAACATTTACTCTTCAAGGTAAGTTGGATGCTTAATGCAGATTACAATGAAGTACTCATATTTTAAGGCAAGAGAAAGTATTCATATGCTATTGCTACTATACCAAATAAAAGGAAATAAACAATAAAATCTCTCCAATTACTGGAAATACAGGTAAATGGGTTTCCAAAATGATAGGTAAGTATACCAACTTAACTTAGTTCCTAGGTTAGTATCAACAGGTAATACTTACACATATATCTCCTTTTCTAGTCTTTAACCATGTAACTCAAATCTAACCTTCCCGTTGGTGGTTTTCCTTTAAGAAACACTTTCCTTTAAGAATCAATGTAAACTCAACGTTTCACAGTAAAATGCTAATCAAGACACTTGCTCTTTAACCTTAACACATACAGTGGGCCCACACCCGCACACACACACACACACACACACACACACACACACACACACACACACACACACACAATACTCCAATACACAAGCTGGCAGTTATTAAATCTATACTCAAAAATAAATAGTAAACCCCTGCAGGCCTGGTTGGAGCTTGGGTGCGTTGTAGCCAAACGTAGCCCCTTCACTCTATACAGAGCCAAAAATAATGTTAATTAAGCAATATTACACGAGAGGGTGTGCTTTACCGTCATTATTGGCACTTCAGTGATGCGGTCAGGACCGAGGAGCTTGCGCCGAGGTCCGTAAGCGTCACTGTCGTGCTCTCTGTGAGCATATCATGTTACCAACTCACTTTGACAAAATACTATAACACTGATAGTTTAGACTCTTCATCTGATTGTCTCTAGCAGCTTCTGACTCTCGTTTCTCAGCTCAACTCTCAGCCTCTACTCGCTCAGTCTCTCTCTCTCTCTCTCTCTCTCTCTCTCTCTCTCTCTCTCTCTGTTGGCCTCTCCTCAAACTCTAGCTTGCTCTCTCTGTAAGTCCCGCCTCCACCAATACCATTACAGGAAAAAGGTAAGTGACTGTCATCTAACGAATAAAAGGCTGTATACATGAGAACAAGGTAGGTTGTACACATTTTTACACGTGCAAGGCATGTATGTTATTACCAAACTATACAACTCTTTGGAACTATATCAAACTAGAATAAGGGGCAACAAACAAACTTCAACAGGGCTACACCAGCATCAAATGGTTGATTGTGCTTGTGAGTTCTAGATAGTCCACCACATCCACAGGACTTTGTGCTCATCAGTTTGTTCTATTCAGGAGCCAAACCTTGAGAGTTTGGCCCAGATGGAGCATTTGCTGCCTTCAAATGGAACTCGTGAGCTCGTGGTTACGACATGGGAAGTCGTGTACACGATATGCTTGGCATTCAAGTGGTTAAGTCGTGAGAGCACCGCTGCTAGGCAACATGGGCGCCAAAAGACTCATTCTCTTGTCATTCTTCGCTTCTTTCCAAGAAATGTTGACTTACTTTGTATTTCAACGCCATGCGGAGGAACAAGAAATGAGACGACAAAGGTGACGAATTTTTAAATTTAACCGTTACTCCATGTAGCTAGAAACTCTGGGTGTATAGGGCGCAGAACCCCCATCCCTCCACTCTGGGGCAACAGCCAGGGTCACTAGGATAGTTTGGATAGGATACAAAAATATCCAAGGAAAAAGCAAAGGTGTATCACATTGTAGAGCTCTCCGCACTACCTTGTCTACTGTCTTATAAAGGTTCTGATTAAAGCATACAACCTAACGTTAATGATCTGACATAATAAAATTATGTTTCCCTGTAGGCTAATGTTATAATAAACTCAATTTCTGGGTGGGTTTGGGGGTATTTATATTTATCATTCATTCATATGATATACATCATGATGTGTGTGTGTGTTTTCAGATTTGCCATCCCAACTTCTCCAGCATCCAATTCATCCCATCTTGAAAACTGGCTCAGAGTGGACTCACCTGCTTACCATGGACGACCGTACATTCCAGAGCCATCTGAGATTTACCAGAGAGCAGTTTGACATCTTTGTCAGGGAGACAGGAGGGTATGGGAGAGAGAGCGAGGGGAGGACATGCAGCAAAGGACCACGGGCCGGATTTGAACCCGGGTCGCTGCAGGAAGGACTGAGCCTTATGGTACGCGCCCTACTCGGTGAGCCACCACCAAGGCACCCCTGTTATTACATTTTCAGTAAATTATTACATTATTGGGTGCTACAGGGTGTGCTGCCGATATGAGGCAGAGGAGGCAGATTACAGTGAGCACTGTGACTGCCCTGCCCGGCTGGACCTGCCCAGCCGTCTCCATGGTCTGTCTGTGTGAGACAGATAAACATGTTTTACTTTGTATGCATTTTGAAGATTTGTTAATTCATTTGTTGGTAATGTTTGTAAATACTGAAAACAAAGCTGTGTTTTGAGTTAAGATGGGTTATAAAAGTGGCCAATAGTGGCCAAAGGTTTCATTTTAACGTATTGAGTGTTTCATATGTCAGTGTGCAAGGACTGCTTGGCTGAACAGGAATGCACTTTCACTACTTCACACACACATACATACACACACACACACACACACATGCACGCACACGCGCAGACGCACACATAGATTGAGATCTGGCCATTTATGTTTTCCAACTTATTGGAATGGGCAATTTCTATCAATATTACAAGGTTTTGTTGATACTGTTTTTGAATAAATATGTTAGATTATACACTGGATTATGTAGTTTGTCAGCCTCTTCATTATTTGAGTTTGTTGTTACTGCATGTATACTGAGCAGTTAACTAAGTCATTCAGTATGTGTGTATTACACTGTGATATTTTCTGTAAAATACTTCTAATGTAGAGTACAGGAAAATAATTGTGACATTTATGCTAATTGGCTTTTATCCATACTGCCAATACCCTATGTCTATTAGAATGACAGCAGGATGCTGTATTTGTGGATACAGTAAAATTCTGTATCTGTGGCTAACAGTAATGTACTGGAAGGCCTACTGCCAGCAGTCTACTGTAAACATAAATAAATATGTGTATGTATATTATAGTCACACAAAGTTTGTAAAATGTAGTTAACAGTAAAATATTGAAACAATTAAAGTAAGTTACTGGCAACCCTGCTGCTAGTATTGTACTGTCATTCCAACAGTAAAACCTCTTACAGTGTAGATATCCATTTCTTAGGCAAATCAGTAAGTAAACCCAGGCTAAACCTGTTTGGTTCTGCATACAGGGAAGCAGGCTATTGGTCCCATTTAGTAGCATGCAGACAACAAATGTTTCCCTTTAACTAGAAACAGGTATTCAGGGAGAAAACAAAAGACTACCTTTTAAACTTTCTAATTAGTTTTGTAATGTAAAGATACTGTACTTGATCTGGTATACACATGCAATGTTTTATTTACTGCTTAGACAAGGCTGGGTGATTACCTAAACATTTCATGGCGCTTATGGCTGTGACTTGGAGGATGGAAACAACAAATGAGAGGAAAATGTATACAATCCAAGAATGACTGATATTGGAAGGAAATCATTCTTTCTGACCTAAAGACATGAATCATAAACATCTGACATAAATTCCAAGGCAGGATTAGATAGGCAGTCTGTATCTGAAAGATCATAGGTTCAATCCTGTTTAAGAGCCAAAGTATAACCATCAAAAGCCACAAACCCTGTCAAAGTGTCCTTGAGCAAGACACTGAACCAGTCAGCTAAATGTTTAATATGTTTACATAAATGTCATTGTCTCAACATGAACAATGAAAGGATGGCAGGTTATATTCTAAATGATAGTCCTGACAATGAACAGCAGAGGGAGACGCAGACGGTCTGATGGAAACCATGATTCATGAAGATTTTTTATATATATACATATGTACAATAAAAGAACAGTAGCATGTTTTTTAATCTGTCCAGACTTTTGGTCTTTTTAAGTCATTGACTCAACAACATTGCCCCCTTCATAAAAAAGGTCTGATTTAAATCGCCTCCCTACAGAATGTTGGCCTCACAGGAGTCCGGCTGCAGTATCTGAAGTGTGACAATGAGTTTAATAGCTTTTCTAAACCAGGGGTAGAAAAAGGCATAGATCACAGGGTTTAAGCAGGAGTTGAAATGTGCCAGCCAGATCTCAAAGGCTGCAGATGAAGCATCAATTGAAATGTCCTGGCCTGTGAGAGAGGGAAAATAATATGGACAGAAACACAGTAGAAACACAACTATGACAATACCAAGAGTCCTGGCTGCTTTCCTCTCAGATTTCTTAGCAGTTACAGTCACTGAACGCTGGAGTGTGTCAGCCACAATGTGGGATCGCATGGCACGAGCCTGAGACACAGCCACCACAAATACTCTCATATACAGAACTATGATGACACTAATGGGACCAATAAAGCTCATAAAAAGGTCAACAGCTCCTGCAATGTGGTTAATGACAACCACACACTCTCCAAAGCAGGAATTAGACATGCCTGGTTGTTTCAGGTGATCATTTAAAAGGAGACTGCTATAGAGAACAGAACAGACCCAACACAGACAAACACAGATTTTAACTCTTCCCTGAGTGATTTTGGTGGGGTAACGCAGAGGGTCACAAATAGCCACATAGCGGTCGACTGATATGAGCACCATGTTTCCTACTGAGGCAGAGGTAATGATAAAGTCCACAATGTAGTACAGAGTGCACAGGAGGTCACCAAGAAACCAGCAGGCCTCTATGTAGATGATTTCAACCGGCATTAGCAGGAGGCCCACAAGGAGGTCTGAGACAGCCAGGGAGAGGAGGAGGAGGTTGGTGGGGGTGTGGAGCTGCCTGGAGTGGGAGAATATTATCGTTTAACATATTTTTATCATCAACAGTAGTCGTGGCAGTCAAAAAATAGAGTTATTATTAGTTGCAGTAGTAATAGTCGAAGTAGCAGTATGTCTTAATGCAAGATCATTATTAATACACAATACCATTTTCAAACAACCAGAATGTAGGTCTAGTATGACTAGGTGTGACATTTATCTTAGCCCAAATCTCATTTAATTTAATCTCAAAGTCTAACTGTTCATATTAATAAAAATACAAATATTTGATGCTATGCTGAGAAGTATATCTCTGCCTGTAGTGGGAGATGGAGATGATGACCAGCAGGTTGAGAACCACGGTGAGCAGAGAGATGGAGGACAGCAGAATGTAAATGAGCATGGCCTCGGAGTGAGAACGAGTTGGCTTCCTGCAGGAAGTGTTGAGGAGCTGTGGAAAGCAGAGTTCACCTCCTTCCTGGGTCTCCATCATCAGAGAGAGAGGAGGAGAGGAGAAGCTGCTGAGGTCTGGCAGCTTTCTGACCAAAGCTCTCTATCATACAGCTGATTTATCTCTCTTCCCTTCACCCACCCTCTCTCTCATTCTCTCTTACTTGGAGAATGCTGTCCCTCCTCCTTCCCTCACTCAATACATCATACTCTTTATCTGCATCTTCCTCAGTCTCTCTGCTACTATCTCTCTCTCTCTGTCTCTCCTTCCTCACTTCTCCTCTTCTCTACCCTTGTCTCCTTTCCTCTCTCCTCCTAGATCCTTTCACACTCCCCCATTTCACCCAGTCCTCCCATCTGGCGTATGTTTCTCCTCACCTCTTCTTCCCTCTTCCTCTTCCTCATCTTGTGTTTCTCCTGGCGTATCCTTCACTCTTTCATCTGCCCCCCCCTCCCCAATAGGACCCTCAAATGATGGCTAGTTGCCTGGCAGTCGCTTGTAGAGTAGAGAGAGCAAATCATGCTAGTCTTCGGATAGTGTTTTATTTCCCACCCTCGCAAGCAGACAAAAGGTGGTAGCTTGCTGGCTCTAACATAACATCAAGACATCAGAAAAAACCCCCAAAAAAAACCAAATCCCATTTAATCTGTATCACAACTGGTTACTATAATAACTGATTGATTATCAGTGACACAGGGAGAAGACATGGCCACTGTCAAACTGCAGTGAGTTTGTTCATTTTAGCTCCTATGTAAGCTCACATGTTATAGCGACTATCCTGACCAGCAATTAGCCACTTGGCTGGGTGCGGGAGAAGACCTTGTTTTTGATGCGCTTCAATGAATGATGTCCAAGCAGTCTTCACTGTTGGGTGAGGTTCCCATTTAATGAAGGTGCAGGTTTACAGCAGAAAAAACTGATTTATATTGCAAACGAATCCTGTACTGTGATATGATGGCTGACTTGGCTTTCTGGTGTGGCTGCGGCTGTACAAGCGTGCAAGCGGTAAAAACCGTGAGACCTCCTCGTCACCCATGCCTGATTAGCCCTGTTGCACCTGTGCCCATATAGACTTCACCTACCACACCAATCTACACTGCCACCCAGTGGTAAACTTGATGTAAGCTACAAATTATAAACAGACATAATTAATGGCTCCTACACATGCCTTGCAATGATGTTTCATTTGCTTCCTTTGATCATCATCTTTTTTTTTTTCAATTCTGGATCAATTCCTTCAACAACCAATTGTCAATCTCACCAAACCATCCATTTGTTCCACTTCTGTGTAAAATCTTTCTTTAAATTCTTGTCCTCCAGTAAAATCAAAATTGCTTTGCAGTTTTGGTAAGAATACTATTAAAACAGTAACAAAATCCATGAACTTTGATGTATTATATATAAACATCGCACAAAAAGTTTGGAACTTTGTGTTTGGTAGATTATTTCTCTGTTGTAACAATGCTTCTTGGCAATACATTTTATACCGTTGGAAAGCCTGTTTATTTCCCTTTTGAATGGTGCCTCATTTGTAAGGAACATGCATTTGTGGGATGAGCAGCACAGCTGAGTATGTGGGTTGCGCTCATGTAAAATTTGCCAAATCTTCTCTGCCAATGCCAAACAGCTTATTCTGCTGTTGCTATTGACTCTTGTTTGGTGTTGTTTGGTGGATTAGATGATTGAAGTCTATCAGTAACAAGGAAGAAACAAGACATATTGGCAATTTTACAATTTATTCATTTAACAAACAGTCAGGAGCCTCAGTAGCGTGTGGAAGAACCATACACAGCCACAACAGCCTGGCACCTCCTCCTCATGCTGGTCACCAGCCTGGTCACACACTGCTGTGGGATGGCATTCCACTCCTCAACCAGGATTTGTCGCAAGTCAGCCAACGTGGTTGTGTCGGTCACTCTAGCACGAACAGCACGCCCAAGCTGATCCCATAAGTGTTCAATTGGGTTGAGGTCAGGACTGTTGGCTGGCCATTCCATTCTCTCTACTCCCAAATTCTGAAGGTAGTCTCTGATAAACCCCGCTCTGTGGGGGCGAGCGTTGTCATCTTGGAGGATGGAGTTCGGTCCCAGACTGTGGAAATATGGGATCGCCACTGGTTGCGGAATCTCATCTCGATATCTCTCTGCATTGAGATTGCCTCCAATGATGACAAGCCTCGTTTTTCCAGTGATGGAGATGCCGCCCAACACCATCACACCGCCTCCACCAAAAGGTGTTACTCTATCGGTGCAGCAATCAGCATAGCGTTCTCCCCGTCTTCTCCACACTTTGACCCTACGATCCAACTTCCGTAGGCAGAATCTGGACTCATTGCTGAACATAACGTTCCTCCACATGTTCAGGTTCCAGTGCAGGTGCCAATCAGGTACCTGATTGTCAGCACCTGGGGGTACCGGAAGCTCAAAACAAGAGTCAATAGCAACAGCAGAATAAGCTGTTTGGCATTGGCAGAGAAGATTTGGCAAATTTTTCATGAGCGCAACCCACATACTCAGCTGTGCTGCTCATCCCACAAATGCATGTTCCTTACAAATGGGGCACCATTTAAAAGGGAAATAAACAGGCTTTCCAACGGTATAAAATGTATTGCCAAGAAGCATTGTTACAACAGAGAAATAATCTACCAAACACAAATTTCCGAACTTTTTGTTCGATGTTTATATATATATATATAATACATCAAATACATATTTGCCGTGAGAAGCATTTAAAAATATTTCCATTCAATCAATGAACATTATAAACTTTAAAGGTCAACATCTCTTTTATTTCCCATACATTCAGAAAATTTTTTTCACTGTTCATATGCAATAATGGCCATAACAATCAAAAATATGACCTAATGCATTTTAATTGAGGAAATAAAAAATCAGAAATGTTTCAGCAAGAACAATAATGGAAATAAGTCCATAAGTTTCTCATTTTATCCTTGAAATTGTGATGACAGTCAACGTGTCATATTTTAGATGCCAAAAAATACTAAACTAAAATTACTTAGGCAACATAGACCAGTGATATATGGTGCAGTTTAAGACATAAGGCATAACATTTTCATTTCACTGAACATACAGAGCATCTCAGGCCACAATTATAACCTAACAATAGGCTAACAGTCTCTTTGACCTCAATACTATTTCTCCAATATCTTATATGCCAAAATAAACTTAGGCAACACAGACCAACAGTTTAACATATAGTGCAATTTCATATCCAGGGCATAACATTTTCATTCCATTGAACATACAGACCATCTAAAAATAACAGTCCCATTGACCTAAATTCCTCTTATTTCTCCAATATCTTGTATGACAAAATAAACCCAACCAAGCAAGATTCTCTGTGGCAACATAGGCCATAACAGTTTGATTTATCAACATGTAGTGTAACTTAACAGTAACGGACCCATCGGCCTCACGATACCTCTTACTTCTCCTTCAGCCAGTTGCTGAGACAAACTAGCTTGTTTACATTCTCAGAGCTCAAGGCTGCCCTCTTCTTTTGAACTAGGTTGCCTGCAAGTGAGAAAAGTCTCTCACATGGGATAGAAGTGGCAGGAGTGGCCAGATATTTGAGTGTACTGTAAGTGTGATAACAATATCTGACAAATATATTTAGTTTGCAATAAAGGTTTACCCAGATAATGTTACCATATACTTAAGTTGACATAATAGTTAACAATACACTTATAATATTGAAATGCATTGTCAATTCTTTAATATATATTGAGAATGCAACAAAAGTATTGACATTCATTGGTAACATTGTGGTACGCTAGTTAATGTTTAATTATATAGTCAATTGATCACTGATTAACCACTAATCAATATATTAGCTACTCAATATCTTTTAGTCACTATTAGGAAATATACTGATAAGTGATTAAGCACTTTTGAATCAAGTATGAATCAAGAATGACATTGTTACCTTCCCCTCCTTGGGGAAGACAGTCCTGTGGCCGACCTGCTCATCTTCAAACAGCCTCCATCATTTGTAGATGTTCAGTCTTCCTTATCATGCTAAAGGGATGAAAACAGAATTGAATTTTCCAGGGACAATGATAGCACCAGAATTTAACTGTCAGTCTAATAAAAACATATATCACAAATGTTTACAAAATGTATACTAAGCCGTATGGTTTGTTTAATAAATATGTAATTATTCTTGCCTTGTTTTGTTTATTGTGTAGATGGACTTAGACCGGATGGACTGGATTTAGAATGTGTTTGATGATTGATATGATGATTTTCCACTTTACCTGGGGGGTGCACAAAGAGAAGTCGTAGTAGTAAGATAACAGCAATAGCCATCTCTTAGTCAAGAGTTAATAGTATAAGTGATCTAGTACTAATCTCCACTTTACTTGAAGGTGCACAGAGAGTAATATATAATACTCAAGTAATAATAAGTATGGATTAATTAATATTCAAAACATAAAGACAACTCTTGAGCATGATAAGGAAGACTGAATATCTGCATATGATGGAGGATGTTTGAAGATGAGCAGGTCAGCTGCAGGACTGTCTTCCCCGAGAGGCCACACATTGAAGGAGCAAATGTAGCCACACAATTAGTGTAACTAGCAGACCTAACATATAACTTACTTGTATGTTCCCATGTCTTGACCACTCATTGTTACGGTGCCTGCCTCAGGCCCCTCCACTTCAGCTTCAGCCCCAGTCTAACCTGTCCACGGCAGTTCCATCAGTCAGCATGAACATGCACTGAAGGTGCTCATGGACAATGTTAAAGACCTGTCTGAAAGCCTGTAGTCCAGCCCCTAGCCTGTCTCCTCCACCCCGAGAACCCTTTGTTCCTGCTCCTGAACGTTACGATGGAGATCCAGGTTCCTGTCGTGCGTTCTTGGTCCAATGTTCACTAGTGTTTGAACAGCAGTCCCACCCCTACGCCACCGGCCAAGCCTGCATTGTCTACCTGCTTGGGTCCCTGAGGGGGGCTGGTCTCCCCTGGGTGTCAGCTGTTTGGGGAAAAGCAGTCCACCATTCATCTTATGACCTCTTCATTCAGGAGATGAAGAAAGTTTTCAACCATCCATTCAGGAAAGGACAAGCGTCTCCTGTCTCTCCGTCAGGGCACAATAAGTGTGGCAGAACTCGCAATAGAGTTCCACACCCTCGCCGCTGAGAGCGGTTGGCCCTCCAGGGGGGCATTCCAAAATGCTCTCCACGACACCATCAAGGACAAGCTTGTGTCCAGAGAGGAGCCCAGTGATCTTGACACCCTCATTGCCCTGTCCATTAAAATTGATAACCGTCTTCAAGAACGCCGTCGGGAGAAATTCAGTAAGTCATCTTCCCCTGTAGTTTCCCACACTTCTGTGTTTCCTCGTGGCTCTGCCCCGAGTCCCCCAGAGTCCACTCGAGCTCCGAAACCTCCTCCTGATCTTGAGCCCATGCAGATTGGCCAAGCCGGGCTCACCCCTGAGGAGCGGCAGCGCCGCTTAGTGTCCAAAGTTTGTTTGTACTGTGGCCAGTCCAGTCACTTCCTTGCCGCTGTCCCCATAGGCCAGCAAAAGAAATGGCTCATCAGTAGTGGGAGAAATACCGATGAGCCAAGCCTCTTGCTCTTCTCCCTCTAGATTCCAGCTCGATGCCACCCTCGTGTGGCAGTCCCAGTCACACTCTCTGTCAGCTCTCTGAAAATCTCTTTCCACCTTATGGACTGACCTCACTCTCCCTTGGTTTTGGGCAATTCCTGGCTCATAGTGCACAACCCACAGATTGACTGGTCCACCTGTAAGGTAACTTCGTGGAGTTCATTCTGTCATTCAAACTACTTACAATCTGCTCTTGCCCCTGCTTGTTCTGCTCCGGCGCCTGTTCCAGAATCGCCTGACCTGTCCTCAGTTTCCCCAGAGTATCATGACCTCGGTCCAGTCTTCAGCAAGCATCATGCCCCTGTCTCTACCTCCACACCACCCCTATGACTGTGCCATCGACCTGCAGCCTGGATCCCCTCTTCGATCCAGCCGTCTCTACAACCTGTCTCGACCTGGTTTCTTTTTTTGTAGAAAAGAAGGATAAAACTCTCAGACCTTGCATAGACTTCAGAGGGCTAAATAACATCACAGTGAAAAACAAATATCCCCTGCCTTTGATCAGTTCTGCTTTTGCCCCCCTGCATGGAGCCAAAATCTTCACCAAGCTCAACCTCCAGAACGCCTGTCAGTACAGATTCGTGAAGGAGATGAATGGAAGACCGCTTTCAACACACCCTTGGGCCACTTTGAGTACTTGCTAATGCCGTTTGGTTTGACTAATGCTGCTGCTGTTTTCCAGGCTCTCGTGAATGTCCTTGTCTTTGTCTACCTCAATGACATCCTGATATTCTCCAAGGACCCCAAGTACCACAAACCGCATGTTCGCCAGGTACTCCAGCGCCTCCTGGAAAATAAACTGTTAAAGAAGAAAAATGTGAATTCCATGTCCCCAGAGTGTCTTTTCTGGGCTACATCATTGCACTGGGAGAGGTGCAGATGGACCCAGCCAAAGTTTCTGCTATCATGGACAGTCCTCATCCAGCCTGACCCCAGCCGTCAGTTCATTGTTGAGGTGGATGTGTCTGACACCGGGATAGGTGCTGTTCTCTCTCAACGTTTGGAAACTGATGAGAAACTTCACTCATATGCTTTCTTTTCCCAGAAGCTCTCCCTGGCAAAGATTAGAAATGATGACATCAGCAACGGGGAACTCGTTGCAGTAAAGCTGGCACTCTAGGAGTGGTGCCATTGGCTTGAGGGAGCGGAGCATCCTTTTTTTTTTTTGGACGGATCACAAAAACTTGTCCTACATCCAGTCTGAAGCGTCTCAACTCCAGGCAAGCCAGGTGGGCTGTTTTTTGGCCGCTTTAATTTCTCTCTCGCTTACCATCCAGGATCTAGGAATGTCAAGCCTGACGCCCTCTCACAGCAGTTCACCTTTGAGGAAACCGGTTCTGACCCAGCGCCCATCCTGCCTTCGTCCTGCATCGTCGCTGTGGTCACCTGGCAAATCGAATCCCTGGTCCGCCAAGCCCAGCAAAATCATCCTGACCCAGATAACGGCCCTGCCAATCGTTTGTTTGTCCCTGATGATGATGATGATGATGATGATGATGTCCGTTCTCAAGTTCTACAGTGGTCTCACTCAACTTGCATCACCTGCCACCCTGGAGTAAACCGGACCCTGGCCTTCCTTTGGCATCGTTTTTGGTGGCCCACGATGGAAAAGGACACCAGGGAGTACATCTCAGCCTGCCCGGTCAACACCCAGAATAAAACTTCCACCAAGCCCAGTTCTGGCCCACTGCCAGTTCCTAGTCATCCCTGGTTCCACATTGCCCTGGACTTTGTTACTGGTCTGCCCCCTTCGGAAGGTAACACTATCATACTCACTATCATTGATCGTTTCTCCAAAGCTGCCTATTTCCTTGCCCTGCCCAAGTTGCTCTCTGCTAAGGAAACCACTGACCTCCTCGTTCACCACGTCTTCCGGCTTCAGGGGATTCCAGCCGACATTGTGTCCGATAGGAGGCCCCAGTTCACCTCCCAGGTATGGAAAGCTTTCTGTTCAGCTTTGGGTACCACTGTCAGTTTCTCCTCCGGTTACCATCCCCAGACCAACGGCCAGACCGAGTGGGTCAATCAGGAGATGGAGGCTGCCCTTCATTGTATCACCTCTGCAAACCTGTCCTCCTAGAACCTAATGAATTACAAGCATACGCTCTCCGCTGCTAGGGCCTCCTACTTCTCAGATCTTATTAACACTAATAAAGATAACCCAAAGTTTCTATTTGACACGGTCGCAAAACTTACTCGCAAACCCTCCCCTGTAGCAAGCTCTCCATTTACTGCAAATGATTTTCTTAATTTCTTTAATCACAAAATTGACTATATTAGAGATGAGATTAGCAATTCTTTACCCACCGAGGGCATTGATCCCTCTCCTAATCTCTATTGCATTAAGTGCAATAGAGACCACCGTACTATCGCAATTTGAGACTGTCTCCTTAGACACCTTCTTTAAATTAGTACTTTTCACTAAATCCACAACCAGCTTATCTGACCCTCTTCCCGCTAAATTGGTTAAGGAACTTCTCCCAATATTAGGCCCCTCCCTAGTCAACATCATTAACACCTCTCTCTCCTCTGGCGTTGTGCCCTCCTCCTTCAAATCAGCCATAATTAAACCTCTGCTCAAAAAATCTAACCTTGATCCTGATGTTCTTAATAACTTTAGACCAATCTCCAATCTCCCCTTCCTCTCTAAAGTCTTGGAAAGAATAGTTTCTACCCAACTAACCGACTACCTCTCGTGTAATAGTCTCTTCAAACCCTCTCAATCTGGCTTTAGGTCTCTCCATAGCACTGAGAGTGCTCTCACAAAAGTGGTAAACAACCTATTCCTCGTCTCAGATTCCGACTCTTCTTCTGTTCTTATCCTACTTGATTTGAGTGCGGCATTCGATACAGTCGATCATAATATTCTCCTAAACCGCCTAGCGAGCTACGTTGGCATCCGTGACTCTGCGCTTTTCTGGCTAAATTCCTACCTATCCGATAGAACGCATTGTGTCTCACATAAAAATATTATATCTGACTACTCTAAAGTTAACTTTGGCGTACCGCAGGGCTCTGTGCTGGGGCCTTTGCTTTTCTCCATTTACATGCTACCTCTTGGTGAAATTTTCCACAGCTACGGTATTAAATTTCACTGTTACGCAGATGATACTCAAAATTACATACCAATTAGACCTGACGACCGTTCACAACTTACAAACCTAGAATTATGCCTAATCGCTGTCACAAATTGGATGTCATAAAAAATGTCACTAAAATCTGCTCTTGCCTACCTTGTGTTTTTCGCTATGCTTGCCTATATAACTTTGTTCACCATTGATTGTGTTTAGTTCGCTCTAGCTAGACACATTCTCTGTAAAGTCCTCTGAAACTTGACTTGACTAGAGCTCCCAGTTACCATGGGTTGAGTACGCCCACAACACCCTTTCCAATGCCTCGTCAGGTATGTCGCCCTTTGAATGCTCTCTTGGATATCAACCTCCTCTGTTGCCAGCCCAGTAGGACAAGGTCGCCGTCCCATCTGTCCAGTTCCACATGCGCCGCTGTTGTAGGACATGGAAAAAGGCTCGCGCAGCGCTTCCAACCGTGCCAAGACCAAAGCCAACCATCACCGAGCTCCTGTCCTGAGTTACTCTCCAGGCCAAAAGGTATGGCTCCATTCTAAGGACCTTCCCTTTAAAGTGGACTCTAAAAAGTTGGCACCTCATTTTATTGGACTTTTTGAGACTGTGATTAACCCGTCTGCTGTCCGCTTGAAACTCCCTGCTTCTCTCAGAATCCATGAAGAATCCTTGAAGTCTGAAGAAGAGCAGTGTGCTCGAAACGTCACTGACTTTGTGGTGCAAATAAAGCAACAAAACGGAGCTACAGTGTGCGGACTTTCATTGTTTGATATAGTACTACTTCCGGGTCCAGCACCTGCCTTCAATAGGTTTTAGGATGTGCGCGACTATCTTTTATAATTTCTCTCAGAATCCATCCCACCTTCCATGTCTCCCAAATTAAGCCTGTCCTGTCCAGTCCCCTGTCCCCCCAGCAGCTGCTCCTCTACCACCCTGGCTCATCAATGACCATCCTGCCTACACGGTCCGGCGGCTGCTGGATGTGCGCTGCAAGGGCCGTGGCCTCTAATACGTGGTGGATTGGGAGGGCTACGGCCCTGAGGAACGCTGCATGCACATACTCGATGGCTTCTCGCCCTACATAAGGTGAGCATAGCTTTACTCTGTATTCAAGGGAAATTCATTACAGAGCAGCAGGGAAATTCATTACAGGGCTCTACCTGTGATCATAGAACTAGAATTACCATGCGTAACTATTGTTCTATTTCACACAGGCTTCACCCTCTAACAGGGCTGTGTTGGCTTAGGGGGCGAAGCCCAGAGACCCCACCCCCTGCTGTGACATTATGTCTACAACTTGTCACACACAGACCAGATTGACTGTCACTGTGCACACAAGTCAGTCAGGTTCAGTACCCCTCTCATCCACTAACAGTGGAAAGGGAACTAACCTCATGCTATGCTCCGTCAGTGCTTGGCATGCGGGTCTACTAGCATGACCAACTCAATGATTAGTCTCTCTAGTGCCCCCACACTGTAAGACGCCATCATCATATAATTCATCATATAAGTCCTCCTCAGGCCAGGTTCTGCGTCCCGGAGGTGAGCACAGACCCAGAGAAAGACCCAGACACGTCCAACAGATAGAATCTGCTGAATGGACAGGGCATGAACTAAAACACTGTTGTACAGATCTCCTCCACACGTATTCCACTGATTAAGGCACTGCTACACTCCATGTAGGATGCACCTGTATAGCTGAGAGGACAGCTGGCTGGCAGGGGAAAGTCCGGGAGGTGATTGGTGGAAAGCAGGCTGGTGAAGGGGGAACAAGGTAACAGGGCTAATGGGCTGACGGAAGACAGGTGTGGTGGAAGCAGGAGGGGGAGAACAGGTGAAGAGGGGAAGTCCGAGGACCTCTGGAGGCTGGCAGGAGGATGGCAGGACTGAGGAGTGAAGAGTGAAGGGAGAGACAGGCAGGTCAGGAGGTGAGGCAGGAAATGGGACAGCCGGTCCCATGACAGTATGTAATTGTCAGTTATATCTGTAGCATCCAAAACTTAATGCCAATGCCACTTAAATAGTTGAAGATGTTTGAAGATACAGTTAGACACTGACACAATTTCTGCTTATATAATCCCTGAAAGATATGTGATAAAGCACTACCATTTCTGTAGGAGCAATGGCGAGGCTGGTGGAGAGATGGACCGGCTGGTGGAGCGATGGAGAGGCTGGTGGAGCGATGGAGAGGCTGGTGGAGCGATGACCAGGCTGGTGGAGCGATGGAGAGGCTGGTGGAGCGATGGAGAGGCTGGTGGAGAGATGGAGAGTCTGGTGGAGCGATGACCAGGCTGGTGGAGCGATGGACCAGCCTGGTGGGGCAATGACAGGCCAGTGGAGAGATGACAGAGTTGTTAGTGGGGCTGGTGGAGAGATGGAGAGTCTAGTGAAGTGAGACCCAGGCTGGTGGAGTGATGAAGAGGCTGTAGTATTAAATAAGGTGGAATGTTATTGTCCGAAATTACTCAGAAAATCATTTTCACAAATGATTTTGTTTCAGTTATGTAGCACCTAATACTGTTAGTGCATAATTTGTATTAAATATGTGATATAGCAACTTACCATTTGTGTAGGAGCGATGGCAAGGCTAGTGGAGCGATGGCGAGGCTGGACATATTATATAATAAAATGTTTTGTTGAATGCAATTGGTTGCCTTGTATATTCTGTACTATTGACCAAACTTCTTTCCTGGCTTAAACTGAGCAGTTGCTGGCATGTTTGATATTTAGATTCAACTTTATTATCATTGCACAGCAGTGTTAATTTCGTTAACGAAAACTATGACGAAAAATGTTCGTCAACAAGCTTTTTTCCATGACTAAGACGAGACGTTGACGAGCTAAAAATAGATCTTTGATAATAAAAACTATGACGAAATGTATGTTTTGTTTTCGTTGACGAGACGAGACGGGACTAAAATGTTAGTGGTGAGCTATCGGACATCCAAAATGCATGATATTGTCCCCCAATTGTGCGTCTAGTCTGTCTGTCAAAATATAAGCAATGCATCCCTGTCATTGGTTGAATTGGTTGAGGGATGCGTGCAGATTCCCACAATCCCAGCGACAGGTGACGATGTCCCAAACCGACAGCGAGTTAATGACAACAACCTGATGGCTTCAACGCAAAAAGGGTTTGGTCGGAAAAAAACAATAGATCTATGGACACACTTTACTTATGATTCGGCAGAAAGGAAAACACAATGCACTGTAGTAACGGGAGACGGAGAGACGCCCTGTTGCTACAAATTAGGTGGGAAGAATACGACCAACCTGAAG
This sequence comes from Centroberyx affinis, assembly GCF_046629955.1. Taxonomy (NCBI): domain Eukaryota; kingdom Metazoa; phylum Chordata; class Actinopteri; order Beryciformes; family Berycidae; genus Centroberyx; species Centroberyx affinis. Next base: position 184,540 of record NW_027280040.1, read on the forward strand.
AGACACTTGAAGGCGCACCACCCTGCTATTTATGCCACGGTAAGTTAGCTAACCAAGCATATAAATTTGCTAACGTTAAGTCAATGTTACTGTGCAGTCGGCTATGTCAACTTGTGGCAAATTTGCTAGCAAGCCACGTTGGCTTAGCCTGGAAGTCAGTCTTTCTTGCAAAAAAAAGTTTTCAGTTTGCGGTAGCAAATGAATGAGCCTGGCTTCCAGGCTAACGTTGGCTGGGTTAATGTGTTAGCTAACGTCAGTTCGCTAGCTTCAAAGCTTGTGAGTGAAACATGCAGGGCTTGACAATTAAAGTTAAGGCTTGTCCGGGACAAGTAAACCTTTTGGTCGGACAAGTGAAATGCTTTATCATAGATTATCCTATTGTTCGAGTGAAACATATGGGGAAAAAACCGTGTTGGCTTTTCAGACCTGTTCTGTTCCCCAATGTGTCTAACGTTAAATGCGCATCACGTGTTATTGCTGTAACGTTTATAGCCTGCGAGTTTATTTATTTATATATTTTGACAAGCAACTTGTAATTATGCTCGATCCGTTTTCACTTACTTGTCCTTACAAGAAAAAAACTTAATGGCAAGCCCTGAATATGCATTGCAATGACTATCTAGTCAAACTGCAATTTGTTGTTTCTAAGATTACACAGCAATTTATTTGGAAGATTTTTGTGTATGATTTCTTAGCTCTAAGGCCAGGTAGGCATATATAATAGGCTAGTTGTATTGTGTTATCACATAATTAGAATCTTCAAAATCTATAGTTGATATTCTATTATATTTTAATGATAATAGTATTAGCGAAGTAATATCTTGAAGGGATTAGCCTACATTTAATTCATTTGAATTAATCTGTAGGCCTTTAGGAGGTCTGTATAGGGAGTAATTGTATCCACTCTTATTATTTCCTCACCTAGATCCCAGAGAGGACTACTCAAAAACAGCAACCTGGTGCAAAGAATGAGAGGACACAGTCAACTATCCCAGCAGCGTTCTCCTCAGGATCAAAATACAAAGCAGACTCGCCGGAACAAGGCGCTAAAGAAAAGGCGATCAGCCAGTGGATTGGACGCACCGGTCTACCTGCCCGGACAGTTGAGGATGAGGATTTCATCCTCATGATGGAGATCATCGATAAGAGGCTGACCATACCCAAAAAAACAAAAATAAACAACTTAGTTGACAAGCTTTACAATGACGAAAAACAAAAATTCAAAGAAAGACTCGCCACAGCACGCAAAATAACAATTGGGCTGGACATATGGACGAAAAAAGGACTTACAGCGGCGTTCCTTGCAATTAGTGCATGTTACTTTTGCACTCAGGAGAACAAAGGGAAGCACATATTGTTGAGACTTGACCAGATCTCCCACCCACACACTGCAGAGTGTATAAAGACTTGTGTTGACCGATGCACAGAGGACTGGGGAATACCAAAACGCAAAATTCTGACAGTCATAACTGATGACGGAAGCAACATGGTTGCAGCGTTCAAAAAAAATGAACATGATGAGCCCAGCAGCTCTGAGGAAGAATCCCAGGAGAGTGATGAAGACTCTGAGGTTGTCGAAGACCAAAGGTAAATTATTTTAGTTTGTAGCTGTTAACATTTTCAGTAGTAGGCTAGATTATGTCTGTCATTGAGCTATGCTTGGTTATATTCTCTTTTAGCATTAAAGATGTGTGTTAATACATTGTTTATTGTATTGCATTGTGTTGCTCATGGCAATTGAATTTCCCCTAGAGGATTAATAAAGTCTCTGTCCTTTTCTCTGTGTTTGTCTTATCTATCTAGGTACGGAGCCATAGAGAGGACCCCCTGCGTTGTACATACACTGCAACTCGTGGTGAACATGATCCAGAAAGAAGTAAGTGCCAAACGACTCCTTGACAAAGTTCGAGTACTTGTCAGGCTCTTCCGCAAGTCGTCTGTGGCAATTGAGCGACTGCTGCAGCTGTGTGGACTCACTCTGGTCAAAGACTGCCCCACTAGATGGTCCAGCACATTCCTGATGATATCACGCCTTCTCCAAGTGAAGGACTCACTTGTTCAGGTAGCTGATGGGATGGGCTGGGACTGTCTACTGCCAAGTGAGTGGCAGAGGCTGACTGCTCTCAGAGATCTGCTCCTCCCCTTCGCTGAGCACACCCAGATGCTCCAGAGCGACACAATGTCCTTATCCCTGGTGGTGCCTGCCCTCCTGGACCTGAGTGCTTATCTGTCTGAGTTCCCCCAGGCCCAGGGTTCTAGCTACAGGGACCTAGCTTCCCTGGCAGAGAAGATGAAGGCAAACATGGACCAACGCTTCAGCTGCTTCCTTGATCCCAGTGATTCAAAGTTCTCACCCCTCACTACTGCTGCATGCTTCCTCGACCCGACAGTCTCACCCGAAGCACTCATTGAAAATGATGACGAACAAATTCAGGGGCTTCTGAGAAAAGCAGAAGATTACATTGCTCAGATGGTGTCACCAGTAATACGGGAGGAGGAGGCTGATGAAAATGAGGAGGGAGAAGAAACAATAGAGGCACCAGAGACAAAGCGACCCAGATTTCGATTCCTGTCAAAAGCAAGTGCAAGCCGGCCATCTAGACCTAGCCTCTCAAAGCCCTGTGTCAGGCAGGAAATGCAGAAATTCAAGGAGCAGCTGTCACAGCCCATAGACGAAGAGACTGCCCTTGACTTTTGGGCTGCACAGGGTTCTGTTTATCAGAGCCTAAAACCTCTTGCCTTAGATCTTCTGGCAATGCCAGCATCTCAAGCATTTGCTGAGCGAGTTTTTAGCATTACAGGTGACCTCAGTCGTGGTCGTCGAAATAGAGCAAGAGTCATTTTAGAGAGAAGCGCTTTCCTCAAACTGAATCGAGATCAGTAGCCTAATTCTGCTGACAGGACTGAAGGTTGTTAATGCTCTCACTGATATCCTACTGTTTCTGTTACTTGCTTTGAGACTGCACTGCAGAGGGGGCCCCCTCTGATTGTTTATTTGGCCAAGTTTATTCGAGGTTTGTCTTATTCTATTGGCATTTATGCACTTTCAACAATTTAAAAAAAAAAATGTGTAGGTAGCGGAAACACTTAAAGTTAGGCTTAAGGTAAGTTTTATAGTTATATATATATATATATATATATATATAGGGTTTTTTTTATAGTTTTTATATAGTTTTTTTTATTGGCCAACAAGTGATGACCCTCTGTTGACAGTCAACTGATAAATGGAGTTACCTGAATGAATCCTTCTTGTTTGAAATGGTAAAGTCCAAATGCAAAGTCTCAAGTCTTTAAACCTCAAGTATCAAGTAACTCCCAAGTCACTGAATTAAATTCAAGTCAAGTCTCAAGTCTGTAATTTTGTGTTCCAAGACTTCAAGTGTCATGTTTGTTTCATACCATTTCCAAATATGTATAACCTTTTCAAAGATTTTACCTCATATTTGTAAATAGTCATAAATAATATGCATCTTCTCCAAATGCACTGGCAGACAAGGTCAAGTCGGGCATATGTTTTCATCATTCATTGCTCTTTTTGGGCATATGTGTGTTCATTGCACTTTTATTTGAAGTTTCAGAAAATAAATATAACCACAATGGCCAAAGAAAGAATGTTTTGTTTTTTGACTTGGAGTAAAGAACATTCCACTATGTTACCACTTTTATCAGTGTGTAATGCACTATTGTTACCATAGTAGATCAGCAAGGACAGCACAGCAGCATCGCATCGATGGGAGAGTCTAGGCTAGAGATATCCAACTAAGGTAAGGAATCCGGATATTACACAAGTAAAAGTGTTGAGAGAGTGAAATGTTGCTTTACGAATTTCAACACTTGATACAACCTGTCACCTTGATTCCAATTTCCGATACCTGTATTAATTGAATTAGTTTAAAGAGAAAACATTTTGACTAAAAGTAATGACTAAAAGTTGACTAAAATGTAATGACTTTTCGTCGACTAAAACTGGACTAAAACTATGAAGGATAAAAATGACTAAAATGTGACTAAAACTAATAAGCATTTTCGTCTAAAGACTAAGACTAAGACTAAATCTAAAATAGCTGCCAAAATTAACACTGAGTGCCTCCATTCCTCCAACGCCAACTTAACCACCAGCAGCTCACGGTTACCCACGTCATAGTTTCTCTCTGCCAGAGAAAGCCGGTGGGAGAGAAAGGCACAAGGGTGAAGATTCAGGTCTGTGGCTGAACGCTGAGACAGAACAGTCCCAACCCCAATGTCGGAAGCGTCTACCTCCACAATGAACTGCCGGGAAGGGTCTGACTGGTGTCTTCAGGTCCTGGAAGGCTGCATCCGCCTCAGGGGTCCAATGAAACTGAACGGAGGTGGAGGTGAGGGCCGTCAGAGGGGCAGCAACACGACTAATTCTTGATGAAGCGCCTGTAGAAATTAGCAGATCCCAAAAAACGCTGTAGCTGTTTACAGCTGGTTGGCTGTGGCCACTCAGATACTGCTCTCACCTTGGCCGGGTCCATGAGCACCTGTCCCTCAGAGACGATGAAGCCCAGGAAGGAGGTAGTCGGAACATGGAACTCGCACTTCTCTGCCTTGACGAACAGCTTATTCTCCAGGAGCCTCTGCAGGACTTGACGGACATGCTGCACATGATCAGGAAGAGACCTGGAGAAGATGAGGATGTTGTCAAGGTATACAAAGACGTAATGGTTGAGCATGTCCCTCAAGATGTCGTTAACCATGACTTGGAACACTGCGGGGGCGTTAGTGAGCCCAAAAGGCATGACCAGGTACTCAAAGTGGCCAAGGGGGGTGTTGAACGCAGTCTTCCATTCATCCCCTTCCCGGATGCACACGAGGTGGTAGGCGTTGCATAAATCCAGCTTGGTGAAGATGGTGGCTCCATGGAGAGGTTCGAAAGCTGAATTGAGTCTTCTTCTCACAGTCTTCTTAGAGACACGAGCTAACAATTCCCTGTTAAGGGCGTTGGCCTCAAGTGGAACCTTTAATTCAGTTAAGGGAATGTTAAGCTGCTCAGCTACCGAGAAATCAATAAAACTTTCGTCAGCTCCAAGAGTCAACAAGAGCAGGAAAAGAGTTGGATTTACCCTTCCACACCAAGGAGGCTTGAAGCAGGGTTCTTTGATGGGAGGGATTACATGTAGTTTGGCCCATCAATCTCCTCCCAGTTACTGAGGGGCGTGATCTTTTAAAGGCCTCAGGGAGCAGGAGTCAATGAAGTGACCTGTTTTACCACAATAGAGGCAGCAGTTATTGCGCAACCGCCGTTGTCTCTCCTCTGGAGAGAGGCGGGCTCTCCCGAGTTGCATCAGCTCCGGCTGGGCAGTCGGCTCTCCTCTCGGCAGCTGTTGGGCGTCTTCGAGGGTCGTCGGGCTTCGGGTGGAAGCGGAAGCACGAGGCTGCGAACGGCGAGAGGAAAACGGGATACGGCCACTCCTCTCCCTCCGGCGTTCTCGGAGATGGTTGTCAATGCGAATGGCAAGAGAAATCAGCGCATCCAAACTGTCAGGCTCCTCCCGTGAAACTAGCTCATCCTTTTTGATTCACCTAGGCCATGCTGGAAAACTTCCTGGAGTGACGCCTCGTTCCAGCCGCTCTCCGCAGCGAGAGTTCTAAACTCAATAGCAAACTCCACTACACTTCGGGAACCCTGACGGAGTGACAGCAGTCGTTTCGAAGCGTCCCTGCCCCTAACCGGATGATCAAAAACCTTCCTCATCCCCCAAGTGAAAGCTCCGTAAGAGAAGCATATGGGTGACTGTTCTTCCCACTGGCTGGCTTGGGCCAGGTAGAGTGGCAGCTGAGGCAGAGTGCGCAGCGGAGTCCTCAGGCTTGGGTCAGGCTGTAGGTGCTGTGGCTGGCATGGACCAGGCAGAGTGGCAACGAAGGCAGTCTGTGACAAGGAGACGAGGAATCAGAATCAGACAGCAGGAACACAACACAATCCAAATTATGACTAGAACTTCTAGAGTTAACTTGGCTTAAGAGGTATAAACGTTCACAAGACGGGTCACTAACCAACAGTCTAGCGGCTGGCAGACAGCACAGTAGAAACTACGATCTGACGAAGACTGCAGGCACAGCAGGGAATAAGTAGTCAGGTAGATTGATGGACACACCTCCCCACGTGCGGAATGCAGGTCCAACCTATACGCCCACCACACACCGACAGAGAGAGAGAGAGGGAGAGAGAAAAGGAGAGCTGCCAGGCGGCTGCCATGACAATAATTCAAGGCAGCTTAGAAGGATGGAGTGGTCGACTGTGTCAAAGGCAGCACTGAGATCAAGGAGGAGTAATATTGAACATTGTCCAGCATCAGCTGCTAGGAGAAGATCATTTGTGACCTTAACGAGGGGCACTCTCTGTACTGTGACAAGCTCTGAAACCAGACTGAAATTCCTCAAAGAGTTTATTGTTGTTCATAAAAGATGCAAGTTGAATAGAAACTACCTTCATATGACCTTGGATAGAAAGGGTAATTTCTAAATAGGTCTATAATTGCTAAAGATAAGGGTGTCCATATTTGTTTGTTTTTTTTGAGGAAAGGTTGTTCTACGGCATGCTTAAAACAGGAGGGGAAGGAGCCGTTTGCCAAGGAACTATTTACAATGGATAAAATAACAGGACCAGGTGTTCCGAGTACCTCCTTTAAAAATGTGGTGGGGATAATATCTAATGGGCAGGAGGATTATTTCATGTGGGCTATAGTATCCTTTAAGGCTGAAAGGGTAATTGGTTCAAAGTTTGACAGAACAGCATGAATGTTGGGGGAAATTGAAAGGTTTCAGTCAACAGGTGAAATGTGCTGCTTTATGTTCTCTACCTTGTTTGAGAAGTAAGTTAAGAATTCCTCACATTTGTCAGGGGAAGCATCAATATTTAGATTGTCTGGGGGTCTAACTACAGAATCAATTACCTTTAAAAGGACCCTAGAGTTGTGACAGTTTCTTGTAATGAGATTTGAGAAATAGCTTGATCTTGCATCTTTAACTGCTCTCTGGTACTGTTGCATTAGATTATTTTGTACATCTAGGGAGACTTAGAGTACATAGGCCTTCCAAGTTCTCTCAGCTTTCCTACAAGCTCTTCTTATGGCTCGGGTATGGTCATTTAGCCATGGTAGGGAATTGGCTTTTACCATTCTGTTTTTGAAGGGAGAAATGGAGTCAAGAATGGTCATACAATGACTGTTAACATTATTTACCAACTCATCAGTGCTAGTGTGAGCTAGTATGGTCTCCTTTTGTCTGGTTATTTAGTCTACTTGATCAGCCACTTTGGCAGAAAAATGCCCATCATTTGGAGGGCAAATTCTATTTAAAAATAAATAAATATTCTAAAGAATGAGGTTTACCAGAAGAGATTTACCAGCCACCTGTCGTAAGTTTCCCGTACTGCATTGGACAGGCCAGTGCTGCACTCAGACAATTCCTTGGTATTCTTTTCCTCTTCCTCCATCCACAAAAAGTTTAACACAGTCCCTAGCAGTCTGAACTATTAATTGCAGATGGGAGGAGGAGAAGGGAAAGGAGAGGAGGGAGGTAGAAGTGATGAAGAGAAGTGGCAAAAAAAATAGAGAGAGTGATACAGATGGAGATGAAGATGATGATTGCAGAAGACAAGGCAGGGAATGAGGGAGGAGGGACATCAACGTGTGTTATAGGGAAAAAAAGAGATAAAAGGAGAGAGAGAGAGGGAGCAAGAGGAATGAAGGGGAGGGAAGAAAGACATAAATCAGCTGTACGATAGAGAACTTTGGTCAGAAAGCTGCCAGACCTCAGCAGCGTCTCCTCTCCTCCTCTCTCTCTGATGATGGAGACCCTGGAAGGAGGTGAACTCTGCTTTCCACAGCTCCTCAACACTTCCTGCATGAAGCAGATGCATCCTCACTCTGAGGCCATGCTCCTCTACATTCTGCTGTCCTCCATCTCTCTGCTCACCATGGGCCTCAACCTGCTGGTCATCATCTCCATTTCCCACTACAGGCAGACATAATACTTCTCAAATAGCCTAAATTATTTGTATATATTTCTAAGAGTTGGATAGAAGTTAGATTTAAAAGAAATGGCTTTGGGCTAGTACGTAGATGTGATGTCAGATTTAGGCTTTTGCATAAGAAATTTTGTTAATGCTTTTACTATCCTATATATAGTATAGTATACTATATAATACTATTATTACTATTACAACTAATGGCAACACAATGTGTCAGACTGCCATAACAACTATTAATGAAATTCTCCCACTCCAGGCAGCTCCACACCCCCACCAACCTCCTCCTCCTCTCCCTGGCTGTCTCAGACCTCCTTGTGGGCCTCCTGCTGATGCCAGTTGAAATCCCCCGTATAGAGTCCTGCTGGTTTCTGGGGGACTTCATGTGTGTTCTCTTTTACTATGCTTCCTCTGTTGTTACCTCTGCCTCAGTAGGAAACATGGTGCTCATATCAGTCGACCGCTATGTGGCTATTTGTGACCCTCTGCGTTACCCCACCAAAATCACTCAGAGAAGAGTTAAATTTTCTGTTACTCTGTGTTGGGTCTGTTCTGCTTTCTACAACTGTTTGATACTAAAGGATTTTCTGAAACAACCAGACAGGTATAATTCCTGTGTTGGAGAGTGTGTGGTTGTGCTGAATTACATCACTGGAGCTGTTGACCTTGTTGTGACCTTTATTGCTCCCATAACTGTAATCATAGTTCTGTATATGAGAGTATTTGTGGTGGCTGTGTATCAGGCTCGTGCCATGCGATCCCACATTGTGGCTGTCACACTCCAGCGTTCAGTGACTGTAACTGCTAAGAAATCTGAGATGAAAGCAGCCAGGACTCTTGGTATAGTGATAGTTGTGTTTCTAATGTGTTTCTGTCCATATTACTATCCCTCTCTTGCAGGCCAGGATACCTCAAGCAGTACTTTATATTCAACCTTTGGGATCTGGCTGCTGTTTTGTAACTCCTGTTTAAACCCTGTGATCTATGCATTTTTCTATCCCTGGTTTAGAAAAGCTATTAAACTCACTGTTACACTTCAGATACTGCAGCCTGACTCCTGTGAGGCCAACATACTGTAGAGATGCTGTGGAGTGACTGACATGAAACCTTTTCTATGAAGAGGGAAATGTTATTGAGTCGATGAATTCAAAAGACGAAACACAAGCTTGGACAGGCACAAGAAAATATATTTTGGTAAAACACAGTGAATTTGTAAACCATATTACCATTAATTATTTCTTCTATGTAAATCAGATGAGCTGTAATATGTTTTGTAAAGTACAACGGCATGATTACAAGCAAAATTAAAACATTTTTTGTCCTCATGTTGTTGAATAGAACTTGTCTGCCTGGTTTCCATTACACGCTATACAGGACTAGTCAGGATTTACTCATCATTTATGTCATTGATAAAATCAGATATGAATGAACATGAAATAAAGCTGCAGCAATCAGTTTCTATCAGACAGCCTGTGTCTCCCTCTGCTGTTCATAGCGAGTTTTACATCTAGAATATCAATTGCAATCCTTCCAGGATAACCAGTGCAATGTAGCTAAAACCGGAGTGACATGCTCTCGCTTCCTTGTTTTTGTTAAAAGTCTAGCTGCAGAGTTCTAGATAAGTTGAAGCCTCTCAACATCATTTTTAGGGAGGCCAGTAAAAAGGGCATTACAGTAGGTAGATTTGTTTCTAATTACTGTGACACAGGAAACTGTCTTGTCTTAAGTTCTAGTCTGTACTCCAAAACAGTACGAATTGTAGCTCGAGTGTAGTGGATGCACCTTCATCATCATCATCATCATCACACATCTGGAAGGGCCTCGCATCCTGTGTGAATCTCTTCCCTGATAACAGATCAGGAAAGTGGTTGGATCGTAAAGGAGGTTACTAACCTCTTGGTAAATCATTCCATTTTCACTCTTCATGGATGGTACCAAGAAACAGACTCAGTAAACAACCATAAAACACCAACACACAGCCTGTCTCTGGGAAGCCCCTAGGCTCCAGAGAGTCTGAAATGACACCCATTGGAATGTTGCCAAAATAAGAAGAAATCTGTGATACAGACTAATGAAAATTTGGATATCACATTGTGATGGACTTTAATGTATGTCTGTAATTTTGTGTGTAACTGTGATGTTTTATATGATAGTTATTCATGGTATTCGTGTTGTGCATCTTTACATGGGGCTTAGATGGCCATGTTTGATATTAAAATACTCAGTAATGTGTGCTGAATGCAATCAGGTTAATGTTATGACGGTAAAGTATATTGCATAGAACTGGGAGACAAAACTTAAGTTTTGTGCATATGAAATTAGATTTTTCCCGCTGTAACACTACACACACTAGCCCACACACACGCCCCCTCACACATCACAACAAAACCACATGCACACATGCCCAACGCGGATTTCACGCCTACGTGGTCATGAACACGTTATAGTGAATCTACACAACTTTGCCTTAAACTTTGTCTCTGAGACTTTGTCTCCGAGATTCGACTCAACATCAGCTCCACGAGCCAAGAAGAAGAATCTGCTTCACCCTCCAACTGGTGAAGTGAGTCTGCCGCATCTGCCTGACAAACACACACACAAACGCCTATTCAGCGTGTGTGTCCTGCGTCTGCTGCGACATCGCTATTCAGCTAAAACGCAAATCTGACAATCATCGGATGCGCTGGTAGGCGAGAGCCTTGAGAGACCAGCACGTCATTCGTCCAGAACTTCGAGTGGGTCAGCCTTGAGAGACCCACACACCACCAACTCGCCGAGTGTGCAGCCTGCTCCGCCCCGCTGTGACCCTGCCGAGTTCAACTCAGAATCATCGTTGGATCTTCATCACCTCCCAGGCCCGTTGGGCTGAGATTCTTCACAGCCTCCCAGACTCGGCGTGCCTCCTCCTCCTCCAGTCCCCGTCTGTGGCGTATGTATGATCATTGTCCGCTGGGCATCACGCATGCACTACACATAGTTATTCCATTAGGCCTACATGACACTCCACTTCATCCACTTAGTGTCTCCCTATGATTCGTAACTCAGCGCTCTGCAAGTCTGTGCATAATCAGATATACCTCCGTTATTGATTATTCAGCTTGTTCAGTGTTCAGGTATTATTGCCTTTGGTCCCACTTCGTAGCTGGGTCATATCCTCCAGCGTTCAATGTATACCATTGTGTGTTGATTACCTCATTACTATTATAAACGCATTTATTCATGTTACTCATTCACCACATTTCACTTGTATCTACCTCATATGCCTTTATTGATTTCACTGATTATTGAGTGTGCTTTGATAGAAATAAATGTATTATTTCACATAAAGTCCTCTCTTGTGTTCATTGTCTGGGTTTAAATTCAAGCAAGCTCAGAATTCATTCCTTCAAATGAGACTAATTGATTTGTCTGTTATCTGGTGCCCCATTCTTTAAATTCTATTGAACTAATTCTAAATTGTTTGATATCAGACACCATCAATACGTAACACCCACTACATGAGGAATCAGACAACTCAAGGAATCAGCTCCATTGAAATGAACAAACAGTTGGTTTTTAGCTTTGTTAACGAGCTAACTATCCCGCAGGCTAATTTAGCAAAGCAGTTGATCATGTTAACATGCAACTACTAGATACTAATAAGACCAGCTTCAACTAGATATGTTAGCTAGTGCAGATCAAATGTGTTAACAAGAAGACAGTGATAGCTAACCAGATACTATGGTTACTATTGATATTATATAAACACAAAATCAATAAGATGAGTCAGTGATGATTAATTCTCAGTCAAAATCAGCACACATACAGATTTCCGGCATAGTTATCTCCCCGAACTTTCCTTTTTTATTTTTATTTTTAATATTGATTTATTTATTTTTTCACCTCTCCTCCCCTCCACTCCCGTTAGTTCCTTTGTAAATAGGCCAATATATATATATAAATTCTTAAACAACAAGGCAAGTTCAATTATGACAGCACGCCAGGGTTTGGTGGGAAAATGTTTTGTGTTGCTAATTCTGTACTATTTGATCATGGATTTTCAAGAGAGGGTCCATGTGAAGTTGGCCGATACTGGAGATTCAGTGAGGAGGCAGGAGGCAGATCAACTGCTTTTTAAGCCCATGGTGAGGCACATTTATTCAAGCAGAACTTCTTTACAGGTGCTACCACCAGCCCAAGCAGCATTACCAAAACAGCCTTGTATCCCCACACAGTCACTCCTTATATACCATCCTACCCAGGTGCTTAATTAGTGGATCAAACCAACAACAGGGGAGCTCCCACAAAGACATTCTTACACATAATTAACCCATATAGAGTTATATTTAGTAGTTATACAATTTGTAGTCTCCTATATATATACATATAACAATAATGTAGGAAGTACTACTACTACTAACAATACAACCTTACTATAGCTTCCACCCTTTAGGATGTCCCCCCCCCCCCAATTACTAATGGGAGCACCCAGAACTATAAATTAAGCTTCAGCTGCTGTAGGACTCTTTTGCCCGAACACAGGACCTACAACACACTGGTAAGTACATCCAGAGAAACAGTTATGTTAGCAGTATTTAGACTACCATCAAACAATAGACAGCCAGCATGCCTGTTTGTGATATTGCCCCAACTGCTTCTCCATGTCTCCTGCCTAAATAGGTTCCATGGCTGCCAAGAACTGCAGACCAGTGAATCCTCCTGAGTTACACAAGCACAGACATTAATCAAACACACAACATGATGTGAGGGAAGTGAGGGAACTCCATCACAGTCCATATTAGATATAGGATCCTGGGATCCATGCAATGAGATTAGCATGGAAAACCAACTATGCTACCACGGGGGATGGTGACAAATTATGGAAGTCATCAATGTTATATATTTTTTTCTTCTTTGTTGTTGTTGTTCATGTGTTTTTTTTTTTTTTTTGCTGTTATGTTAATTATGAACAAAAAGCGAGGGAATATTACAATGGTACGAAATCTGTCAGATGTTGGTCTAACGAGGCAGAAAAGAAGGAAGAAGAAAAAAGGAGAGAAAGGACGGAGAGAAAGAGGAAATAATAAATACGTTGGTGTACTATAGTTACATTGAATGCTAATGGTCTTAATAATCCAATTAAAAGAAAGAAAATTCTTCAGAGCCTTAAGAAAGAGGGTGGTGTTATATTCTTGCAAGAAACACATTTGAATAGAGAAGAACATGACAAGTTGGAGAAAGTAACATCAGCTCAAGTGTTCGCATCATCCAAACTTATAACTGTTTCTCTGGCTAGAAATTAAACAGTTATAAAACAGAAGCAATGTGAATAGGAGAGCCAACTGAAAAAGAATTAAAGAGGACTTCAAGTTGGATTGTACAAAACTAAGATACTTGGCAATAATGATTCCACAAAATCTGGAACATACTGTATATTTAAATATAATTATGGTGTGTTAGGCAGTCAAGTTAAACAAGACCTAAATAGGTGGAAATTATTACCACTATCCTTATTTGAGAAACTAAATTCAATCAAAATGACGATTCTCCCAAGATTTTATTTCTGTTTCAGAACCTCCCAACCATTTTTTTTAAGGAATGGGATAATACTCTTTGGAAATTCATATAGGATGAGAAAAAGCCAAGAGTGAAATTAAAAATTCTAAAGCAACAGAAAGTTAATGGTGGATTGGCAGTACTAGACTTGGTTAATTATTATTATGCAGCACAAATAAAGCCCTTACTGACATGGATGAATAATTATATTAAGTTCATTAAGTTCATTCATTTTTTGCGGAAAAAAGATCACACAAACTAAGATAAATAAATATTGTATTAAAAACACCATTTATGTTTGGAGGAAAGTTTGCAGGATGATGAATATTAAAGATTATTAAATGATCTATCTGCGGTCAGGATCGCAGGGGATCCAGCTTTTAAACCTCGGGCTAAACTTGGGCTAAACATGGACTTGTAAAATTCTGGCTAATGTATAAAGGAAATTAGATTGAATCCTTTGAAAATCGTTCTAAACGTTATAATATCCCCAATAATCAATGTTATAGATATTTGCAGATACAAAGCTGTTTAAAAGAAGTATCACAAGTAAAATTATTACAGAACATTCATCCCCTCTTAAGGTATATTATAAACAATTACAATGGTAAAAATAAAAACACAAAAGAAAATATATACAAGATATTTCAGGAGAAAGATGCTACTGAAGGCGAAACCATAAAAGCTTAATGGGGAGTAAGAGTTAAAAATAGAAATAATGGAAAAAGACTGGAAACAGAGTTTCCATGAAGTCTTTAGCACAACTAAATCTTTATTTTGGAAGGAATTTGCCTGGAAAGTAAATATGAGGTACTTCCTAACTCCAGATGTAGTGTCTAAATATAAAAAAGAGTCAAACTCTCATTGCTGGAGAAATTGTGGAGAGAGCAAAGTAAATTATTTACATGTTTTCTATTCATGCAAACTCTTAAATAAGTTTTGGCACAAAATATTTCAATTCATCGCAAAAATTTTCAAGAAACCATTGTATTTAAAAGTGGAAAATATTCTTTTGGGGACATGCCCCACTGAACTCAATGAAGATGAGAAATATCTGTTCAGAATCTTTAGAATTACTGCCTTAAAACAAGTTACAAGGAATTTGGAAGAAGATTATACCTCCAGATTTAATCAGCTGGAAAAATACAATACAGGAAATACAACACACAAAATTCAAAATAGTGAAGATTTATTTGGAAAAAGATGGGATTTGATCTGAGCAAGATTAAAATTATATTCTGCATTTTACTCAACGAAACTTCTTGATATAGGGTAAATATAAAGCTGATTCTACTGTCCTAGCTTATCTCCTAGGCAGGTGCATACCTGTATATTCCTGCATACAAATGTGTATATGTATATATGTGCACATATATAGATTGTTTATTTATTTTTCTTGTTGTATATTGTTGAATGTGAATCTTTTTTTTGTTTGTCTGTTTGCTATATTTTATTTTATTTTCCCCCCAGGCTGAATAACTGGGGGGAAATGAATATAAAAAAAAAGGAAAAAAAAGATGTCTGAAGATATGAATGTATTGAATGTGGGATATGATTACTGCTATATTGTAATGATGACACAATAAAGTATAAAAAACAAAATCAGCACAGTAATGATTTGATTTACCTGAAAATGATTCTGTTTAGATGCCTCCAACATGGCCGCCAGAGGGTGTGTTACGTCATTTGAAGGCCTCTATAGAAGGGGTAGCAACATGACAGCCATAGTAAAACCTGGCAAACTCTGTCCATCAATGGCTCTGACTACTTTCCCTGTGTTTCACAACATATATGATTAAACAGATGCTTTTATCAAAAGTGGCTTCTGCATTTTTAGTATGATTGAACCCAGTGGGAATGGAACCTCTCACCCTGGCAGTGTTGGTGCCTTGCTCTGCCCATTGAGCTACACAGGGCCAAGAAAAGGAGACCCCAAGAATTGTTGTTGTTTTTGCTGTTGTTGAGATCCTGAGATCAACTTCACCTCCACCTCATTTGGTTGGTATCATTTTTGTGAATAAAAACTCTTTCCATGTGTCTGTTTTATCTGTGTGTTCTTTGTTGTGACTTCTAGAAATGCCATAGATAATGTATGTGTTTGAAGCTGCAATAAGCAACATTTTTCTGATGATATCCTGGTGGTCATGTGGTCTCACACAATCTACAGTGTGTCTTTGACCTAAAAAACATTTCATAATGCTACAGACCGTACCTGGGGCAAGGAAAATCATTGTGGAATAAGCCTTTCTAATTTCGGACCAAAAACTGAATACAAGGCATAAAATCTCTCCACAATAATTTCCATTTTTCTCCACACTACAGCAAAGTGGGGCTAACCAGGTCCATCTCACAATCTTCATAAAATGTGATCAAAAGCACTGTGTGTGTATCTTAAACTGTTGCCCAGCTGGCCGATCATCTCTGTGGTGAGTACACCCTGGCTAGATCTGTTTGACCCTGTAGGGGGAACCAGGCTGTTGGTCCTATTCAGATGCATGCAGACAACAAATATATTTCCCTTCAACCAGGAAAAAACATTCTGGTGGAAAAGAAAATAACCTTTGCAATTACTTTTGTAATGTAAAGACATTGTAATTGAGCTGATATACATGCTGAATTCACTGATCACGCAAAGCTGGGTGATTACCTAAAAACATTTCTTAGTGACTATGACAAAGGGGTAGGACACAACAACACAGAGGGAAATCTATACTATACAACTGAACAACTGTAATGAGAACGAAGACATCGTTTCTGACGAGAAATTGAATATGATGAACATAAATTGGAAGGCAGGGTTAGAGAGACTGTCCTGTAACTGAAAGATCACAAGTATATCCATCAAAAGCCACATGTCCTGCTGAAGTGTCCTTGAACAAGATACCGAACCAGTCAACTAAAGGTTTTAGTTTAGTTTATTCAACAAAGACAATAAGCAGGATTACCTTACAGCTATGTTATATACTAGATGTAGTAATGAAAATGAACAGCAGAGGGAGACAGATTGCCTGATGAAGCCCCTCTCTAAATTATGTTGGCCTCACAGGAGTCAGGCTGCAGTATCTGAAGTGTAACAATGAGTTTAATGGCTTTTCTAAACCAGGGGTAGAAAAAGGCATAGATCACAGGGTTTAAACAGGAATTAAAATAGAGCAGCCAGATCATAAAGGCCACAGATGAAGTACTGATCAAGGTGTTCTGGCCTACAAGAGAAAAATGGTAATATGGACAGAAACACATTAGAAACACAACTATCACAATACCAAGAGTCCTGGCTGCTTTCCTCTCAGATTTCTTAGCAGTTACAGTCACTGAATGCTGGAGTGTGACAGCCACAATGTGGGATCGCATCAGACCATTGTAAAAAAGCAGCACAGACCCAACATAGAGAAACACAGATTTTAATTCTTCCCTGAGTGATTTTGGCGGGGTAACGCAGAGGGTCACAAATAGTCACATAGCAGTCGACTGATATCAGCACCATGTTTCTTACTGAAGCAGAGAAATTGATAAATACAACAAAGTAATACAGAACACACATGAGGTCACCCAGAAACCAGCAGGCCCCTATGAGAAGGATTTGACCCAACAACAGGAAGCCCCCAAGGAGGTCTGAGACAGCCAGGGAGAGGAGGAGGTTGGTGGGGGTGTGGAGCTGCCTGGAATGAGAGGCACGGGCCCAGAACTGGGCCACTGCAGAAGTTTGGTGTCGAAGCAGTAGTAGGACTCGATCATTTGTCGCGACTTGTCAGTCATGAAAAACCACAAGGAGGTCCAAGACTCTGAAGCAGTCCGATAACTTAAGTTCATCTATGTACTAGCCCAAAGCCGTTTCTTCTTATAAGTCTAGATATTATCAGAAATATAAAAAGAATTTAGGCAATTCTGAGAAGTATATCTCTGCCTGTAGTGAGAGATGGAGATGATGACCAGCAGGTTGAGAACCACAGTGAGCAGAGAGATGGAGGACAGCAGAATGTAGAGGAGCATGGCCTCAGAGTGAGGACGCATCGGCTTCCTGCAGGAAGTGTTGAGGAGCTGTGGAAAGCAGAGTTCACCTCCTTCCAGGGTCTCCATCATCAGAGAGAGAGAAAGAGAGGAGAAACTGCTGAGGTCTGGCAGCAATCTGACCAAATCTCTCTATCAAACAACTGATTTATCTCTCTCCCTTCCTCCCTCTCGCTCTCTCTCCCTCCCTTCATCTTTTTTTCTGTCTTCCCTTTTTGGCCTGCCCTCCATCCCTCGCTATCTGCATCATCCTCTTCATCTCCATCTCCATCACTCTCTCTGCTGCCCTCTGTCACTCTTCTTCCTCATGTGTCTTCTTCCCTCTTGTCTCCTTTCCTCTCTCCTCTTTCCTTCCCAATCCTTCCACTCTCTCTACTCCTCTTTTTGCTTTTCTATTTCCTCTCACCTCTCCTTCCTGATCCCCCGCTCCTTCCAATTCTGATGTAACATGTTGTTTTCATACTAAAGTGGATGACAGAGCTCTTCTGTGGGCTTGGGAGAGACAAACAATGTCAGAAGGAAAACAAGTGCAGGTGTAGAATGCAGTTAATTGAGGTGCCTTGAATTTCTCTTTCCACACTTATTTATGAGAGAGAGGATTAAAATTGTGACTGAAGCATTGTTGGAACCAGGTCCTAGATATGGAGGGTTACCGACAGACAGAGGGTCCCCTCCCTTCCCAGTATTATAAAATGATGAACGGCCTCTTCTAATACATGGCACAACAGAGGGGTGAAGACACTGTTCCAGAGTGGACGCCATTATGGAGCTGGCCCATGCCCTCCACTTAGGGGCCACCTCGGCCCCCGGAACACCTTGAAGTGAATCTGGGACTGGTTCCACTGGCTGTCCTTGGAGGCCGCGGTCAACAACTGACCTCAGAGAGCCACCCAAGCCTCCTTGTGCCACTGCCCATCATTGAGGAGCCCTTTGATAGGACCAGGATGGACCTGGTGGGACAGCTGCCGAAGTCAGCCAGGGGACACAAGTACATCCTGGTGTTGGTTGACTATGCAACCCATATCCGGAAGCCATCCCTCTACACCAGGCCACCTCCAAAGCTGTGAATGCTGAGAGCTGTTAACCCTCTTCTCCCAAATAGGGTTCCCTATGGACCTCCTGGCACACAGGGCACCCCCTTCATCTCCTGGTTCATGACTGAGCTCTGCAGGCTCCTCCAGGTAAAGCAATTGCACAGCTTAGTGTACCATCCGCAGACAGACGGCCTCATGGAGCGCTTCAACCAGACACTGAAGCAGATGCTGAGATGAGTGATAGACAAGGATGGATGCGACTGGGACCTCATGTTCCCCTACATGCTCTTTTCCATCAGGGAAGTGAACCAAGCTTACCAAGTTATCAACCTATATTTACACCATTAATGAGTGCAAATGAGTGTTGCTTTTGAAAAACAGTCACACATGCATCCAGCCCTTGAGGGTTCATGTGATTCTCCTCCACTTCTGTGGTTACACTGCTATGCATAGGGCTACGTCATACAAACTGAAATGGCTCTGCTGAAAGTGCTTCACTCGGACCTAACGTGACCGTTTAGTTTGTACTATACCTAGCTTTTCTACCTAGCACCAATATTTAATCAAGACTAAAAGTCTAACAGTCCTGCGACATTGAATTTTGTGGATGCGTATCTGCCAGGAATCAAACTCAGGTCTCTCGTTTGCGAGTCTGTAGTCTAAGTCCCTGCGGCCTACGTGACCCATAAATTGGTGAACAGAGCGACCGACTGACCAACCGTCCGACCGACAATACCAGCCATAGAGCTAAAAAGTGAGTTTCCCGTCCTCCATTAGACAGGCCAGTGCTGCATTCAGTTGACCATTCACTGGAATTGTTTTGGTTATTGTTCTCCTCCTCCTTCCACCAGTCCCTGGCATATCAATGTAAAAGTTAACAGACAAACTACTTTACCACCATGAATTAAGCTACTAACACAGTCAACAGTGATGAAATTACTGTTATTGTACATGAGATTGGGAAGAGACGAGGGAGGGAGAGGTGAGGAAGTAGAGAGAGAGGGAAGATGAGCGTGAAGATAGAGATGAAGAGGGTAATTGCAGAAAGCAATAGAGGGAAGGAGGGTCAAAGGACGTAATTCTGTGCTATAGAGAGAAAAACAGATGCAGAGTGAGAGAGAGAGAGAGAGAGAGAGAGAGAGCGAGCAAGAGCAAGAGAACAGGGGTGGGGCGGTTGGGGGTGTGGATAAATCAGCTGTATGATAGAGAGTTTTAGTCAGAAAGCTGCCAGACCTCAGCAGCTTCTCCTCTCCTCCTCTCTCTCTGATGATGGAGACCCTGGAAGGAGGTGAACTCTGCTTTCCACAGCTCCTCAACACTTCCTGCAGGAAGCAGATGCGTCCTCACTCTGAGGCCATGCTCCTCTACATTCTGCTGTCCTCCATCTCTCTGCTCACCGTGTCTCTCAACCTGCTGGTCATCATCTCCATCTCCCACTACAGGCAGAGATATACAGATTTAGGCTTTTGCATACATTAAGGAATTTTGATAATGCTTTTACTATACTATATATAGTATAGTATACTATGTAATACTATTATTACTATTACAACTAATGGCAACATTACGTGTGAGACTGCTATAACAACTATTAATGAAATTCTCTCACTATTACTGCTACTGATAATATGTTCAATGATGATATTCTCCCACTCCAGGCAGCTCCACACCCCCACCAACCTCCTCCTCCTCTCCCTGGCTGTCTCAGACCTCCTTGTGGGCCTCCTGCTGATGCCGGTTGAAATCCTCCGTATAGAGTCCTGCTGGTTTCTGGGGGATTTCATGTGTACTCTCATTTGCTATGCTTCCTTTATTATCATCTCTGCCTCAGTAGGAAACATGGTGCTCATATCAGTCGACCGCTATGTGGCTATTTGTGACCCTCTGCGTTACCCCACCAAAATCACTCAGAGAAGAGTTAAATTCTCTGTTACTCTGTGTTGGGTCTTTTCTGCTTTCTACAACTGTTTGATGTTAAAGGATTTCCTGAAACAACCAGGCAGGTATAATTCCTGCTATGGAGAGTGTGTGGTTGTGCTTAATTACATCACAGGAGCTGTTGACCTTGTTGTGACCTTTATTGCTCCCATTACTCTAATCATAGTTCTGTATATGAGAGTATTTGTGGTGGCTGTGTCTCAGGCTCGTGCCATGCGATCCCACACTGTGGCTGTCACACTCCAGCATTCAGTGACTGTAACTGCTAAGAAATCTGAGTTGAAAGCAGCCAGGACTCTTGGTATTGTCATAGTTGTTTTTCTAATGTGTTTCTGTCCATATTACTATCCCTCTCTTGCAGGCCAGGATACCTCAATCGGTGCTTCATATTCAACCTTTGGGGCCTGGCTGCTGTTATGTAATTCCTGTCTAAACCCTGTGATCTATGCCTTTTTCTATCCCTGGTTTAGAAAAGCTATTAAACTCACTGTTACACTTCAGATACTGCAGGCTGACTCCTGTGAGGCCAACATACTGTAGAGATGCTGTGGAGTGACTGACATGAAACCTTTTCTATGAAGAGGGAAATGTTATTGAGTCAATGAAATCAAACGACAAACCACAAGCTTGGACAGACACAAGAAAATATATTTTGGTAAAACACAGTGAATTTGTAAACATATTACCATTAATTATTTATTCTATGTAAATCAGATGAGCTGAAATATGTTTTGTAAAGTACAACAGCATGATTACAAGTAAAATGAAAACATTTTTTTGTCCTCATGTTCATGTTTTGTCCATGCTGAATGGAACTTGTCTGCCTGGTTTCCATTAGCCTTTATTCTACCAGAAAGTCCCACTGAGATTCAAAATCTCTTTTCCAAGGGAGACCTGGACAAGAAATTGCAGCAGGGGTTACACAAACATACAAAACAGTACAAAAAAAGAAAAATACTAAAATATGTACAATAAAAATGGTCACAATTTAGATCAGAAACAGGAGCGCACATCTTGCATAAGACTGTGGATAATCTGTTTGAACTGATTTAGGGGAATAAAATGGTCGAGCTGGAGCTTTGACTGGAGATTGTCCCAGGACCGGGGTGCAAAATAATCGAATAGCTTTTCACCAAAAACAGAACAACAGGGTTTCTGTAATGTAGGCCAGTCCTAAGAGATTTGTATACACGTCAAAGGACTTTCAAATTGATTCTAAAGGATACAGGGAACCAGTGCAATGTAGCTAAAACTGGAGTGACATGCTCTCACTTCCTTGTTTTTGTTAAAATAGACTTTTAACAAAAACAAGGAAGTGAGAGCATGTCTGCAGAGTTCTAGATAAGTTGAAGCCTCTCAACAGACTTTTTGGGGGGGCAGTAAAAAGGGAATTGCAGTAGGTAGATTTGTTTCTAATTACTGTGACACAGGAAACTGTCTTGTCTTAAGTTCTAGTCTGTACTCCAAAACAGTACGAATTGTAGTTTGAGGAATCAGCTCCATTAAAGTGAACAAACAGTTGTTTTTTAGCTTTGTTAACGAGCTAACTATCCGGCAGGCTAATTTAGCAAAGCAGCTGATCATGTTAACATGCAACTACTAGATACTAATAAGACTAGCTTCAACTAGATATGTTAGCTAGTGCAGATCAAATGTGTTAACAAGAAGACAGTGATAGCGAACCAGATACTGTGGTTACTATGGATATTATATAAACACAAAATCAATAAGATGAGTCAGTGATGATTATTTCTCAGTCAAAATCAGCACACATATTTCTGGCATAGTTATCTCCCCGAACTTTCTTTTTTTATTTTTATTTTTAATATTGATTTATTTATTTTTTTCACCTCTCCTCTCCTCCACTCCCCTTAGCTCCTTTGTAAATAGGCCAATATACTGTATGTATAAATTTTTAAACAATAAGGCAAGTTCAGTTATGAGAGCACGCCCGGGTTTGGAGGGAAAATGTTTTGTGTTGCTAATTCTGTACTATTTGATCGTGGATTTTCAAGAGAGGGTCCATATTAGATATAGGATCCTGGGATCCATGCAAAGAGATTAGCATGGAAAATCAACTATGCTACCGCGGGGGAGGGTGACAAATTATGGAAGTCATCAATGTTATATATTTTTTTCGTTCTTTGTTGTTGTTGTTCATGTGTTTGTTTGTTTTTTTTGTTTTTTTTCTGTTCTATGTTAATTATGAACAAAAAGCGAGGGAATATTACAATGGTACGACATCTGTCAGATGTTGGTCTAACATGAGGCAGAAGAGAAAGAAGAAGAAAAAAGGAGAGAAAGGACGGAGAGAAAGAAAAGAGGAAATAATAAATATGTGGGTGAAATTACTATAGTTACATTGAATGCTTGTGCATTGAACAAATTAATGACTGGATGTGCCACAATTTTCTGCAACTAAATAAAGATAAAACTGAAATAATTGTTTTTGGTGTCATAGAGGAGTCAAGTCACTGCCCATCTTGAATCCCTCTCACTGGAGACTAAAAAACAAGTCAGAAATCTTGGTGTAGTTATGGACTCTGACCTAAACTTCAACAGCCACATCAAGACAATTACAAAATCTGCCTACTATCAATATCGCAAGAATTAAAGAATTCATGTCCAAGCAGGACCTTGAAAAACTTGTTCATGCATTTGTTTTTAGTAGGCTAGACTACTGTAACAGTGTCTTTACAGGTCTCTCTAAAAAGCTCTTAGAGAACTGCAGCTCATCCAGAATGCTGCTGCCAGGGTTGAGGACTAAGAAAATGGACCACATCACTCCAGTGCTGAGATCACTGCATTGGCTTCCTGTGTGCCAAAGAATTGACTATAAAAATCTGTTGCATGTTTATAAAGCACTTAATGGTTTAGGACCAAAATACATTTCTGATCTCCTTCAGCGTTATGAGCCTGCCAAACCCCTCAGGGTTTCAGGTGCTGGTCTGCTTACTGTTCCAGGGTCAGAAAAAAGCATGGAGAAGCAGCTTTTAGTTTTTATGCTCCTCATGCCTGGAACAAACTTCCAGAAAATCTGAGGTCTGCCTCCACTTTACAATCTTTTAAATCAGGGCTTAAAACGTTTCTGTTCGCCAGGGCTTTTTAAGAAATTTAGGGCAACACTCATCTGCACTGTAATATTTATTTATTTCTATCTTTTTTTTTTTTTTTTTAATGTGATTTTAATGTACTTTTCACTTTTCTAATCCTCTTGCACTGTCTTTTTATCTATGTCTTTATTTTTATTTTATTCACTAGCAAGGACCACACCATCAACAAGACGCATTTAAATGATTTATTGAAGGAAGATTGATGAGCGTGGTTTCTGGTAGCTGAATGCGTTGTGGGGAGGCTTCGTTGGGAATCTGCCGCAGCACCCGGGCAACAACGGACCCCCTCAGGACCCTACAAGGGGGAGGAAGGAGAGGGAGAACAGGAAGAAAGAATAGGGCAGGGGGGAGGGGCGCAGAATATGAGAGCGAAAGGGGAAGAGAGGGTTAGGATGGTATTTAAGGGATGCCGGAAGAGGCGCGGTTGAGGTGTGGTCCTGCTCCTGAAACTCGCTAGGTAAGCTTCAATTCACTAACAAGGACCACACCATCAACAAGATGCATTTAAATGATTTATTGAAGGAAGATTGATGAACGTGGTTTCTGGTAGCTGAATGCATTGTGGGGAGGCTTCATAGGGAATCCGCCGCAGCGCCCGGGCGACGACAGATCCCCAAAAACCTCCAGTTACTTAAGGAGATAAGATTGGGCGGATCTGAGATCTTTGAGATCTGAACGGATGTAGCGGTGATATGTTTGGGAGGACCAAAGGCCCATGAGTTGAATGAAGTGTTCTGGGATGCCGTTGCGGGAGGCTGAAGTGGCGGCTCCGATCCTGAAGGAGTGTCCGGAGTAGTGAACGGGAGAAATGGCGGACAAGGAGAGTACGTGGCGGAGGTGATGGTGGAACCAAAATCGAGTAGCCACTTGTCCGGATTCGGAGACAAAGAGAGGATCTGAAGATGTTATGCTCTGGGATTTCCGGAACACCGAGTAGTCTGCGAGTGTCTGGAAGGGATTGGTGGCGATTGGACTTTGAAGTAGAAGACGGGTGTAGGCTGACCGGATTGATTGGTTTTGGTTCGCTTTAGGTGGAATACCATGGTGTCTTCTGAGAAATAAGAAAAGTCTGAAATGCAAGCGTGGTGGCGTGGGTCGAAGTGGACGGTTGAGGCGGTGAATTCAGAGCATCTGAGGAAACCGAAGAAAGCGAGTAGGAACATGACTTCTAGGGTTCGAGCTACATGGGGAGTGCTGTATCTGGAGTGGATGGTGTAGATGCAGGCTGACAGCAAGTCGGCAGTAAGAGGAAGGCGGCGAGGATTTTTAGCTGGCTCTTGACGTAGGAGTCCTTTGAGGAGTGAAGTTATCTGAGGATGGCTGGAGGCTAGGCTTGGACTGCCGGTTAGGAGTTTGGAGAAGAAGCTGATGCCACTAAGATAAACTTTGATGGTGTGTGTTTTGATGGCCATCACGGAATGGGCGTAGGTAATGAAACTAGTTAGGGTGACGAGATCGAATGACGGGAAGGTTATGTTATGCTGGACGTGAAAGTGACGGAAACTTTTCCAAGCTGTCCAGTAGGATGATAGGGTTGTGGGTGATAGGCTGTTGATGATGGAGTTCTGGGATTCGACGATCAGGGGTATTAGGGCAGGATTTACAAGTTGAAAGTCAGTGCCGAATATGGAGGAACCGGCGTTGGGAAGGGATCTGCATGAGGTGCCAAGCTTCTGAACTTCTGAAACAAGAAACGAGAAAGAGAGTCAGCAATGGCATTGGAGTGGCCGGGAACATGGGCTGCGCGGAGAATATATTGGTGTGTAACGGAGTGCCAGATGAGGCGGCGCATGAACGGCATGATGGATGGAGAGTTGGAGCGTCCTTTGTTGATTATGTCAATGACTGCGAGGTTGTCTGAGTAAATAAGGATGGCCTTGCGGGACCATTCGTGACCCCACAGCATAGCGGCGGCTATTATGGGGTAGATTTCGAAGAGAGCGGAGGAAGCGACCTGGCATTCGTTTGTGAGCTCCGGGGGCCATTCTGCTGCGAACCATCTTCCGTTGTAGAAACCCCCAAAACCGGCGGAAGGAGCGGCATCCATGTACAGATTGATGTCATGCGGGTGAGTCAGATGGTCATCGTAAAAGAAGGTGATCCCATTCCAGTTGGCGAGGAGGTTGAGCCACAGACGGAGTTCGGCGCGGCTTGGACTGTCCAGAGAGATGGAGGTCAAGAGAGACGGGGTGCAAGAAGCGATGGATAGCAGGTGAGAGATAAAGGCCCGCCCTTGTGGAATGTTGCGAAGGGCGAAGTTGAGATGGCCTAGGACGGAGAGAAGTTGGCATTTGGAGCAGCATGGGGCGAGCAGGAAATTGGAGATCAGAAGGCTGATTCGATTGAGCTTTTCGACTGGGAGAGAAGCCTGAAACAGAATTGTGTCAAGAGTGATTCTGAGGAACTCAAGGGATGTGGAGGGGCCCTCCATTTTCTCTGCAGACAGGGGAACCCGAGGTCGGAGAAAACTGAAATCAGAGTGACCAGGCCGGAAGCGGGTGGCGATGAGGGAGGGGAAATGATGAGGAAATCGTCCAAGAGATGGACGAGGAATGGAATTTTATGGTTGTTGGACAGGATCCAGCAGAGGGCTTCGGACTGGGTGTCGAAGATTTTGGGGCTGCTTTTGCAACCGAAAGTGAGCCTGACCGCGAAGTAATATGCACCTCGCCAGCGGATGCCGAAGAACCGCCAGAAGTCGGGGTGGATAGGGAGAACCTTGAAGGCACTGGTAATGTCCGCTTTTGAGAGCCACGACCCTTTGCTGGCGAGTTTAATGAGGGCAATGGCGTGGTTGATGGTGGCATAGTGAAGGGAGAAGTCCTCGCTCGGAATCAAGCTATTAATGCTAGGGATGGAACTGCCGTGGGGTGCCGAAAGATCGATGATGATGTGTTTCTTTCCGGAGTATTTCCTGGTTGCGATACCAAGGGGGCTGATGCGGAAGTTAGGAAAAGGAGGATGAGCAAATGGGCTGATCATGAAGCCTTCTTTAACTTCCTTGGCGAGCAGGTGGTCGACTAACTCTGGCTCATTTGTGGCCGACTGAAGATTTTTGGACTCGAAAGAGATGGAAGGTTGTGCGGAAATTCCGGGGTGGATACCTTCTTTAAATCCGTTTAGGAAGAACTTGACAAAAGCTAGATCGGGGTGGTTGCAAAGTGCCGCTGCCAAGGCAGGGATGTTAATAGGTGTTGAAAGGTGCCTATCTAGTTTCTGTGGAGTGGGGTTGTGCGGGCACGCAGGGCGGGCGTGGCCACCGCCACAGAAGGAGCAGACGTGGAGGAAGCGGCACTGGGACATGTTGCAACCGGTATCGTTGAAGTTGTTGCATATGGTGCGACCTCCTTGGTGCATGACAGGCCTGCCTTTTTTATCGATGCCGTTGGTTATAGGGAAGGTGACGGATGGGGCAGATGAAACTGGCTTTGGAGGTATGGGTGCTGGTGGGGCCGCTGATGACAAGCGAGAGAAGGCTGAAGCCCTAGTTCAGTTTTGATGTGGCTCAGCGCGGGCGGGGATGGAGCAGGAAGAGGCTGGGTGAGACGGAGCTTCACAAAGGGGGCATGTAAGGGCTGCACAGGCTGCAAATATGCGACAGTAAGTTTCGATGTCAGTAGTCAGAGATTTTTGAAGAAGGCTGGCCATCGGGGGACCTCGCTGGAGCGTGGTGACGCTGCGACCGGCTGTGAGTTGTGAGGCCGACATATGCGGAATGATGGCGGGGGGCTGGAGTTATCCTCGTGGGCGAAGGAGTTGGAGAACTGCAGCGATGGCGATGGATTGCCCTTGAATCGCCTTGTCCTCTTTTTCCTGAGGAAGGAGGTGGGCAGGGAGACGCGGAGGATTTGTCGGGTGAACTATAGTAATCTCAAATGTTGTGGAGGGATGAACTGGGCGGGATGCAGACCATGGAAGAGACTGAACTTGCAGAACTCGCCCGCGTCCTGGCCGGCTTTCAGGCCATAGTAAGCGGGGTTTCAGGCACGGTGGCGACGGGGAGGTTTTCGGCTTCTGCTGCAGGCTGTGATGGTGTGGGCTGGTGGAAACTTTGGGCTTGGCCGTCCTGATTCCTTCCGAAAAGATCATCGTCTGATGGGGAAAGAGAGATGAAATCCATGCTCGAGATGAGGTGAGTGCATGAATGATGTTGCTCGTACGAAGTAGTAGCTAAATAATTTGAGTGCTTGAGGCGATGTTGCTTGCTCTCGGTTCAAGCGCAGAATACGAGAGCGAAAGGAGAAGAGAGGGTTAGGATGGTATTTAAGGGATGCTGGAAGAGGCGCGGTTGAGGTGTGGTCCTGCTCCTGAAACTCACTAGGTAAGCTTCAATTTATGTTTATTATTATTTTTATTACTCTGTAAAGCACTTTGAATTGCCTGTGTATGAAATGTGCTATACAAATAAAGCTGCCTTGCCTTGCCTTGCCTTGGCAATGGTCTTAATAATCCAATTAAAAGAAAGAAGAGCACGACAAGTTGGAGAAAGTAACATCAGCTCAGGTGTTCGCCTCCAGTTTTTGAAACTTTATGAAGAAGATTTTATCTTTGCTAGTAACAGAAGCAAAAGGTATAACAGTAATTTGTGGAGATCTTAACATTCTGAATGTAAAACTAGATACTCAAAGTATGATGAAACACAAATCAGAAAAAACAGCAATGGCTTTGAGAAGAGTGGATTTTGCTATCTTTAAATCTGCAGGTTACAAAATTCACATACTATTCTGAAGCACATAATATTCTAGACTAGATAATTTTTTGTTTTGTTTAAGAATGACATAACCAAATTTAGGAAATGTGAAATTGAATCAATAAATATGACTGATCATGTCCCAGTAAAGTTGAAACTAGATTTGGAAATTGAAAGAGAGAAGACACTGTGGAGATTAAATAACTCTTTACTAAATTTTAAAGACAAAATTCGGCAAGCTATGGGACAATATTTTCAGAATAATGACAATGGACAGGTTACACCTATTACATTGTAGGAAGCTGCTAAAGACACAATACTTGGGGAAATGATAGCATATGCCGTGTGATGAAGGAATAGCTGGCTATGGCTGCTTCTCTCCTATCTGACTTTTGCTGGGTTGGAAGGCTAGCTCACTGCAGGTGATCGGTTAGAATCACTCAGATGCCGTCTCACTTCGAAACTTCATTAATCCACCACCACAACCATACCTTGTTGGTACATCTCAATTGGCTTGGTGTATCAATGCTTTTTCCACTGGAAGCACTGCACACCAGGTGACAATTGGTTGTATTTACACTTATTAATGAAGTCAAGTCAAGTCAAGTCAAGTCAAATTTATTTATACAGCACATTTCATACACAGGGCAACACAATGTGCTTTACATAAAAAGACAATACAGTATGCATATGCAATATGCATCAACAAGTGTTAGTGCAGTTACACAAGAATCAGTGCAGAATATGCCAATGTCAAAATATACAAAACACACACACACAGACTCACACACACACACACACACAAACACACACACACACATACACATTAAGAACTTAGCCATAGATTGTTGTGAAAAGAAAGGTTTTTAACCTGGTTTTAAAGGTGTTCAGTGTGGGGACCTCTCTCAGGTCCTCAGGCAGGGCGTTCCATCTACTTGGGGCATAAATACAAAAGGCAGCATCCCCTGCTTTGGAGTTAGTACGAGGGACGGTTAAAAGACCGCTGCCTGTGGACCTGAGAGTTCTTGCTGGTTTGTATCTAATTAGCATGTCTGTTATATACTGAGGTGCAAGGCCATTTAGAGCTTTGTAAACAAGTAGTAGAATTTTAAAATCGATTCTAGTTTTGACAGGGAGCCAATGCAGGGATCTAAGAACCGGTGTAATGTGTTCAGACTTTTTAGTTCCGGTGAGAACGCGTGCAGCTGCATTTTGAATTAACTGTAGTCGCCGCACAGCTGATTTTGGGAGGCCGGTGAAAAGACCATTACAGTAGTCTAGTCTACTTGTTATAAATGCATGAATTAATTTCTCAGAGTCTGATTTTGATAGAAAGCCCCTCAGTTTTTAAATGTTTTTTAGATGGTAGAAGGCTGATCTTGTGAGTTGATTGATATGGCTCTTAAAATTTAGATCGCCGTCTATGATTACACCCAGATTTCTAGCTTCACTTTTGCTCTCCAGAGACAGAGAACTGAGATGAGCTGCAATTTTCTGTCTCTGAGCCTTTGCACCAAAGATGAGTATTTCTGTTTTGTCTTTGTTCAGTTGTAAAAAGTTCTGTGACATCCATAGATTAATATCATCAATACACTGAGTTAGGGAATGTATGGGATCTAGGTCCTCGTGGGATAGGGATATGTACAGTTGTGAATCATCTGCATAATTATGGTAGTTTATTTTGTGTTTCTGTATGACATGTGTGAGTGGGAGCATATAGAGATTAAACAGTAGTGGTCCAAGAATCGAACCTTGGGGTACTCCACACATAATACTCACTCTTTCCGAGGCAAAGTCACCAATGGACACAAAGAACTGCCTATCCTGTAGGTAGGATCTGAACCAGTTTAGAACCGGGCCGGATAGGCCGACCCATTTTTCTAACCTCTGTAGTAAAATGTCATGGTCAACAGTGTCGAAAGCGGCACTGAGATCCAGAAGCACAAGAACAGATAGTTTATTGGAGTCTGTGTTTATATGCAGATCATTCACAACTTTGATAAGTGCTGTTTCTGTGCTATGGTGGGATCGAAAACCAGATTGATAAGTGTCTAGAAGGCTGTTTGATGTTAGATAGTTATTAAGCTGAGAATAAACTGTTTTTTCAAGTATTTTGCTGAGGAAAGGTAAGTTGGAGATGGGCCTGTAGTTAGCAATAACTGTTGCATCAAGGTTACTCTTCTTCAGAAGTGGTTTAATGACAGCTGTTTTAAGCGCTGCAGGAAATATACCTGACTGAAGAGAGCAGTTAATCATTTCCAATACCTCAGGTGCTAAGCAGTCAAAAACAGTTTTAAAAAATGTGGTAGGGAGAGGATCCAAGCAGCAGGTGGAGGACCTGAGCTGCCCAACAAAATTGTCTAGTTGTTGTAGGTCTAGAGGGTCAAAATGAGACATGGCACAAGTAATATTCCTGGAGAACTGGAGGGTAGGTTAATTTATAGAACTTGAGGCACTAATGTTCTGTCTGATGGCAATAATTTTGTTATTGAAGAATGTGGCGAATTGCTCACATTTTTTAGTGGACAGCATCTCTGATGGGGTTGGACATGGTGGATTAATAAGTCGATCAACAGTAGAGAAGAGCACTTTACTATTGTTGATATTTTCATTAATGATTTTAGAGAAGAAGGATTCTCTGGCCTGTTTAATTTCTTTGTTGTAGTAACTCAGTCTATCCTTGTAGATTTCATAGTGAACCTGAAGTTTTGTCTTTCTCCACTGTCGTTCTGCCTGGCGACACTTTCGCTTAAACTGCCTAACAACCACTCCATTTCTCCAGGGGGCTTTTTGTTTTTTTATGTTTTTAGTTTTAACAGGTGCAATGCTGTCAATGATATTTCGTACTTTTGAGTTGAAGTTGTTCACAGGATCCTCAGTTGGTGAACAATGGTAACTCATTTACAGTTTTCTTAAAGGTTTCAATTGTGTTATTATCAATGGTACGTTTTTTGATTGTTCGAGTACTCTTCTGTTGTACAGGAAAAGCAGACACATCAAAAAATATGCAACAGTGATCTGAGATAGCAACATCCATGACACAGGGTACGGAAATATTAAGTCCTTTTGATATGACCAAGTCCAGAGTATGCCCCTTATTGTGGGTGGGGCCAGAAACATGCTGAGTGAGGTCAAATGCCTCCAGTAGGCTAATTAAGTTTCTGGCATCAGGGTCTGTTTGATTGTCAACGTGAATATTAAAATCACCTGAGATAATTAAACAATCGTAGTCAGTGGAGACCTTGGACAGTAGCTCAGAGAGTTCATCAAGAAAGCCACATTTAGATGTTGGTGGCCGATAGACAGTAATTATTAAAATCGCAGCACTACAGTGTATAGATACAGCAAGGTATTCAAAAGACGTGAATTGTTAAAAGACGGATGTTACCCGACGAGTGTCCTTCTACACAGAGAGACACACAGAGAGAGTAGGGGGAATAAAGGGGAAACTGGCAAGAATAGCCTCAAGAGGGGGCCTTTTACACATGCCGCTTTGAAAAAGAAAAAGTCACATAAGCAAAAAACTGAAATAGAAAAAGAAGTAGCAAGACTGCAAAACATACATGAAAAAACAGGAGATAAAAATATAAAGGAGAAATTAGATAAAGCAAAGGAAAGATTAGATAATCTGATAACAGAGGAAACTAAAAAGGCTCTTGCTTTCACAAGACAAAAGTATTATGATAGCAGTCCAAAACCACTAAAGCTCTTAGCATTTAAGTAAAAAAAAAAACAAAAAAAAAAACAGGAGAGAGCTATAATTTCTAAAAATTAAGAATGAAAACTCTAAGTACCAAACTGAAAAGTCAAAAATGGCAACATGTTTTCTGAAATATTACCAAAATCTATATAAAGGAACAGATAGGAATGATAAGGGACTGAAGTAGTATTTGAATTCTTTAGATTTAACCAAAGTGTCAGAGGACCAAAACTTTCAACTAATTTGACCAATTACAGTGAAAGAAATCTCATTGGCTATACAAAAAAGTAAAAATTAAGAGAGTCCAGGGAGTGATGGATACACAAATGAATTTTATAAAAGTTTCAAGGAATATTTAAGTCCTATTTTATGTAAAGTATTTAATTGGATTCTAGAAAAAGTGATATGGCCACCCACATGGAACTCCTCACAGTCATATTAAAGACATCATATAGACCCATCTCCCTATTAAATGTAGATCAAAAGCTCTTTACCGCAATAATAGCAAATAGGTTATCAAACATTATGACACATATCCTTCATTTAGATCAAACTGGATTTGTATGTAATCATTTACTTTCAGATAATATTCTACAGATTCTGAATTTGTTGGACTATTCAATAAAGACAAAGACACAAATGTTGATGCTGACATTAGATGCTGAGAAAGCATTTGACCGGCTGTCATGGTCATTTATATTTGAAACGTGCAAAGCATCTGGATTTCATGAAAAGTTTATTGCATGGTTAAAAATAATGTATCAACATCCAAATGCAAGCATTAGAGTAAACGGGACACTTTTAAGTAGTAGTAGAAGTATTTAAACTAACAAGAGGCACAAGACAAGGTGACCGTTTGTCACCAAAAATATTTGCGATATCTATGGAGCCTTTCGCTGTAAGTATTAGAAAAAACGTAAAGATAAGAGGCATAAGAATTGGGAAAGAAGAGCATAAATTGGCACTATATGCAGATAACGTAATAGTATTTTTAACTGACATCTATAAGTCCTTACCATTATTGATGAATGAAACCGAAACTTATAGCTGTTTCTCTGGCTAGAAATTAAACAGTTATAAAACAGAAGCAATGAAAATAGGAGAGCCAACTGAAAAAGAATTAAAGAGGAAGTATGACTTCAAGTTGGATTGTACAAAACTAAGATACTTGGCAATAATGATTCCACAAAATCTGGAACATACTGTATATAATATAATTATGGCGAGTTAGGCAATCAAGTTAAACAAGACCTAAATAGGTGGAAATTATTACCACTATCCTTATTTGAGAAACTAAATTCAATCAAAATGATGATTCTCCCAAGATTTTATTTCTGTTTCAGAACCTCCCAACTTATATTCCGCCCAATTTTATTAAGGAATGGGATAATACTCTTTGGAAATTCATATAGGATGAGAAAAAGCCAAGAGTGAAATTAAAAATTCTAAAGCAACAGAAAGTTAATGGTGGATTGGCAGTACTAGACTTGGTTAATTATTATTATGCAGCACAAATAAAGCCCTTACTGACATGGATGAATAATTATATTAAGTTCATTAAGTTCATTCATTTTTTGCGGAAAAAAGATCACACAAACTAAGATAAATAAATATTGTATTAAAAACACCATTTATGTTTGGAGGAAAGTTTGCAGGATGATGAATATTAAAGATTATGAAATGATCCATCTGCGGTCAGGATCGCAGGGGATCCAGCTTTTAAACCTCGGGCTAAACTTGGGCTAAACATGGACTTGTAAAATTCTGGCTAATGTATGAAGGAAATGAGATTGATTCCTTTGAAAATCGTTCTAAACATTATAATATCCCCAATAATTAATTTTATAGATATTTGCAGATAAGAAGCTATTTAAAAGAAGTATCACAGGTAAAATTATTACAGAACATTCATCCCCTCTTAAGGTATATTATAAACAATTACAATGGTAAAAATAGAAACACAAAAGAAAATATATACAAGATATTTCAGGAGAAAGATGCTACTGAAGGCGAAACCATAAAAGCGAAATGGGGAGGAAGAGTTAGAAATAGAAATAATGGAAAAAGACTGGAAACAGAGTTTTCATGAAGTCTTTAGCACAACTAAATCTTTATTTTGGAAGGAATTTGCCTGGAAAGTAAATATGAGGTACTTCCTAACTCCAGAAGTAGTGTTGAAATATAAAAAAGGGTCAAACTCTCATTGCTGGAGAAATTGTGGAGAGAGCAAAGTAAATTATTTACATGTTTTCTATTCATGCAAACTCTTAAATAAGTTTTGGCACAAAGTATTTCAATTCATCAAAGAAATTTTCAAGAGACCATTGTATTTAAAAGTGGAAAATATTCTTTTGGGGACATGCCCCTCTGAACTCAATGAAGATGAGAAATATCTGTTCAGAATCTTTAGAATTACAGCCTTAAAACAAGTTACAAGGAATTTGGAAGAAGACTATACCTCCAGATTTAATCAGCTGGAAAAATACAATACAGGAAATACAACTAATGGAAAAATTAACACACAAAATTCAAAATAGTGAAGATTAATTTAGAAAAAGATAGGACTTGGTCTGAGCAAGTTTAAAATGATATTCTGGTTATATATTATATATATTATATATTATATTAATATTCTGTATTTTACTCACCAAAACTTCTTGATATACGGTAAATATAAAGCTGATTCTACTCTCCTTGCTTATCTCCTAGGCAGGTACATACCTGTATATTCCTGCATACAAATATGTGTATATGTAATATGAGCACATATATAGATTATTTATTTATTCATCAATTTAGTTGTACTTTATTTCTATTTTATTTATTTTTCTTGTTGTATATTGTTGAATTTGAATCTTTTTTTGTTTGTTTGTCTGTTTGCTATCTTTTATTTTATTTTCCCTCCAGGATGAATAACTGGGGGGAAATGAACATAAAAAAAAGAAAAAAAAGAGATGTCTAAAGATATGAATGTATTGAATGTGGAATATGAGTACTGCTATATTGTAATGATGACACAATAAAGTATAAAAAACAAAATCAGCACAGTAATGACCTGATTGACCTGAAAATTATTCTGTTTAGATGCCAAGTTTTATGCTTACAATTGCAATCAGCTGTTCACAGCCACTGTTGCTATGAGAGCTGAGGACCTCCAACATGGCCGCCAGAGGGTGTGTTACGTCATTTGAAGCCCTCTATAGAAGGGGTAGCAACATGACAGCCATAGTAAAACCTGGCAAACTCTGTCCATCAATGGCTCTGAGTACTTTTCCTGTGTTTCAGAACATATATGATTAAACAGATGCTTTTATCAAAAGTGGCTTCTGCATTTTTAGTATGTTTGAACCCAGTGGGAATGGAACCTCTCACCCTGGCAGTGTTGGTGCCTTGCTCTGCCCATTGAGCTACACAGGGCCGAGAAAAGGAGACCCTGAGAATTGTTGTTTTTGTTGTTGTTGAGATTCTGAGATCAACTCCACCTCCACCTCTTGTAGTTGGTATCATTTTTGTGAATAAAAACTCTTTCCATGTGTCTGTTTTCTCTGTGTTCTTTGTTGTGACTTCTAGAAATGCCACAAATAATGTATGTTTAAAGCTGCAATAAGCAAAATTTTCTGACCACTAGAGGGTGACAGAAACCGCAACACATTTGTAAATAAAGCACAGCAAAACGACTGCACTACAGAGGCCTACTAAGGACAAACAAAGCAAAGCACCATGCATAAAGGCTAATAGCTAAGCTAAAGGTACCTACAGGGAAGTGTCGCCCGTTACCAGTCTCGCTTTGTCAGATTTTCTTGAAACTACTTTTAACTCCTGTATGCTTTAAGATATAGAGTTCATATTAATGCCACCCAACTATGTTGACAGAAATATTTTCTAATTAATGCATTAATTAGATTAATTAATGACCACATTAGCATAACAGTTTGTGTTGAACTTATTATGGTGATTATGTCACCAAAAGTGCCTCTTGTTTTTGTAATATTATAGTCTTTTGTAATTTACCACAATATATAATTTAGATTGTTTCTATATTATTAGATTTTCCATGTTCTGATTCAAATCTAAGGGACAGTAATGTAGGATCTGATGATATCCTGGTGGCCATGTGGTCTCACACAACCTACTGTGTGTCTTTGACCTAAAAAAACATTTCATAATGCTACAGACTGTACCTGGGGCAAGGAAAATCATTGTGGAATAAGCCTTTCTAATTTCGGACCAAAAGCTGAATAAAAGGCATAAAATCTCTCTACAATGATTTCCATTTTTCTCCACACTACAGCAAAGTGGGGCTAATCAGGTCCATCTCAAAATGTTCATAAAACGTGATCAAAAGCACTGTGTGTGTATCTGAAACTGTTGCCCAGCTGGCCGATCATCTCCGTGTTAAGTACACCCTGGCTAGATCTATTTGACCCTGTAGGGGGAACCAGACTGTTGGTCCTATTCAGATGCATGCAGACAACAAATATATTTCCCTTCAACCAGGAAAAAACATTCTGGTGGAAAAGAAAAGAACCTTTGCAATTACTTTTGTGATGTAAAGACATTGTAATTGAACTGATATACATGCTGAATTCACTGATCACGCAAAGCTGGGTGATTACCTAAAAACATTTCTTAGTGCTTATGACTATGACAGGGAGGTTGGACACAAGAACACAGAGGGAAATCTATACAATGCGTCCCCTCCCTTCCCATGGCATAACAGAGGGGTGAAGGCACTGTTCCAGAGTGGACGCCATTATGGAGCTGGCCCATGCCCTCCACTTAGGGGTCACCTCGGCCCCCAGAACACCTTGAAGTAGATCTGGGACTGCTTCCACTGGCTGTCCTTGGACGCCAACAACTCACTGGCTGTCCTTGGACGTCAACAACTGACCTCAGAAAGCCACCCCAAGCCCCCTTGTGCCACTGCCCATCACTGAGGAGCCCTTTGAAAGGACCAGGATGGACCTGGTGGGACAGCTGCCGAAGTCAGCCAGGGGACACGAGTACACCCTGGTGTTGGTTGACTATGCAACCCATATCCGGAAGCCATCCCTCTACACAAGGCCACCTCCAAAGCAGTGAATGCTGAGAGCTGTTAACCCTCTTCTCCCAAATAGGGCTCCCTATGGACCTCCTGGCACACAGGGCACCCCCTTCATCTCCTGGTTCATGACTGACCACTGCAGGCTCGTCCAGGTAAAGCAACTGCACAGCTTATTGTACCATCCGCAGACAGACAGCCTCATGGAGCACTTCAACCAGACACTGAAGCAGATGCTGAGACAAGTGTTAGACAAGGATGGATGCGACTGGGACCTCATGTTCCCCTAAATGCTCTTTGCCATCAGGGAAGTGAACCAAGCTTATAAAGCTACCAACCTATATTTACACCATTAATTAGCGCAAATCTTCACTACAGATGTTGCTTTTGAAAAACGGTCACACATGCATCCAGCCCTTGAGGGTTCATGTGATTCTCCTCCACTTCTGTGGTTACACTGCTATGCATAGGGCTACAGTACGTCACACAAACTGAAATGGCTCTGCTGAAAACGCTTTACTCGGACCTAACGTTACTGTTTAGTCTGTACTGTACCTAGCTTTTCTCCCTAGCACCAATATTTAATCAAGACTAAAAGTCCCGCGATGTTGAATTTTATGGATGCGTATCTGCCAGGAATCAAACTCAGGTCTCTCGTTTGCGAGTCTGTAGTCTAAGTCCCTGCGGCCCACGTGACCCATAAATTGGTGAACAGAGCAACCGACTGACCAACCGTCCAACCGACAATACCATCCATAGAGCTAAAAAGTGAGTTTCCCGTCCTCCATTAGACAGGCCAGTGCTGCATTCAGTTGACCATTCATTGGAATTGTTTTGGTTATTGTTCTCCTCCTCCTTCCACCAGTCCCTGGCATATCAATGTAAAAGTTAACAGACAAACTACTTTACCACCATGAATTAAGCTACTAACACAGTCAACAGTGATGAAATGACTGTTATTGTACATGAGATTGGGAAGAGACGAGGGAGGGAGAGGTGAGGAAGTAGAGAGAGAGGGAAGATGAGAGTGAAGATAGAGATGAAGAGGGTAATTGCAGAAAGCAATAGAGGGAAGGAGGGTCAAAGGACGTAATTCTGTGCTATAGAGAGAAAAACAGATGCAGAGTGAGAGAGAGAGAGAGAGAGAGAGAGAGAGAGCGAGCAAGAGCAAGAGAACAGGGGTGGGGCGGTTGGGGGTGTGGATAAATCAGCTGTATGATAGAGAGTTTTAGTCAGAAAGCTGCCAGACCTCAGCAGCGTCTCCTCTCCTCCTCTCTCTCTGATGATGGAGACCCTGGAAGGAGGTGAACTCTGCTTTCCACAGCTCCTCAACACTTCCTGCAGGAAGCAGATGCGTCCTCACTCTGAGGCCATGCTCCTCTACATTCTGCTGTCCTCCATCTCTCTGCTCACCGTGTCTCTCAACCTGCTGGTCATCATCTCCATCTCCCACTACAGGCAGAGATATACAGATTTAGGCTTTTGCATACATTAAGGAATTTTGATAATGCTTTTACTATACTATATATAGTATAGTATACTATGTAATACTATTATTACTATTACAACTAATGGCAACATTACGTGTGAGACTGCCATAACAACTATTAATGAAATTCTCTCACTATTACTGCTACTGATAATATGTTCAATGATGATATTCTCCCACTCCAGGCAGCTCCACACCCCCACCAACCTCCTCCTCCTCTCCCTGGCTGTCTCAGACCTCCTTGTGGGCCTCCTGCTGATGCCGGTTGAAATCCTCCGTATAGAGTCCTGCTGGTTTCTGGGGGATTTCATGTGTGTTCTCTTTTACTATGCTTCCTTTATTATCATCTCTGCCTCAATAGGAAACATGATGCTCATATCAGTCGACCGCTATGTGGCTATTTGTGACCCTCTGCGTTACCCCACCAAAATCACTCAGAGAAGAGTTAAATTCTCTGTTACTCTGTGTTGGGTCTTTTCTGCTTTCTACAACTGTTTGATGTTAAAGGATTTCCTGAAACAACCAGGCAGGTATAATTCCTGCTATGGAGAGTGTGTGGTTGTGCTGAATTACATCACAGGAGCTGTTGACCTTGTTGTGACCTTTATTGCTCCCATTACTCTAATCATAGTTCTGTATATGAGAGTCTTTGTGGTGGCTGTGTCTCAGGCTCGTGCCATGCGATCCCACACTGTGGCTGTCACACTCCAGCATTCAGTGACTGTAACTGCTAAGAAATCTGAGATGAAAGCAGCCAGGACTCTTAGTATTGTCATAGTTGTTTTTCTAATGTGTTTCTGTCCATATTACTATCCCTCTCTTGCAGGCCAGGATACCTCAATCGGTGCTTCATATTCAACCTTTGGGGTCTGGCTGCTGTTATGTAATTCCTGTCTAAACCCTGTGATCTATGCCTTTTTCTATCCCTGGTTTAGAAAAGCTATTAAACTCACTGTTACACTTCAGATACTGCAGGCTGACTCCTGTGAGGCCAACATACTGTAGAGATGCTGTGGAGTGACTGACATGAAACCTTTTCTATGAAGAGGGAAATGTTACTGAGTCAATTAAATCAAACGACAAACCACAAGCTTGGACAGACACAAGAAAATATATTTTGGTAAAACACGGTGAATTTGTAAACATATTACCATTAATTATTTATTCTATGTAAATCAGATGAGCTGAAATATGTTTTGTAAAGTACAACAGCATGATTACAAGTAAAATGAAAACATTTTTTTGTCCTCATGTTCATGTTTTGTCCATGCTGAATGGAACTTGTCTGCCTGGTTTCCATTACAAGCCATACAGGGCTAGTCAGGATTTACTCATTATTTATGCCATTGATAAAATCAGATATGAATAAACATGAAATAAAGCTGCAGCAATCAGTTTCTATCAGACAGTCTGTTTCTTCCTCTGCTGTTCATAGCGAGTTTCACATCTAGAATATCAATTGCAATCCTTCCATTGTTCATGATTTGCCATTGACGTTTTAGGCTTTTTGCTCGTGTTCTTATTGCATTCCAGTCAAGTTATATTTTTATCTTTTTTATTTAGCCTTTATTTTACCAGGAAGTCCCACTGAGATTCAAAATCTCTTTTCCAAGGGAGACCTGGCTAAGAAATTGCAGCAGGGGTTACACAATAAACATACAAAACAGTACAAAAAAAGAAAAATACTAAAATATGTACAATAAAAATGGTCACAATTTAGATCAGAAACAGGAGCGCACATCTTGGAGATTGTCCCAGGACCGGGGTGCAAAATAATCAAATAGCTTTTCACCAAAAACAGTACAACAGGGATTCTGTAATGTAGGCCGGTCCTAAGAGATTTGTATACATGTCAAAGGACTTTCAAATTGATTCTAAAGGATACAGGGAACCAGTGCAATGTAGCTAAAGCTGGAGTGACATGCTCTCGCTTCCTTGTTTTTGTTAAAAGTCTGGCTGCAGAGTTCTAGATAAGTTGAAGCCTCTCAACAGACTTTTTGGGGGGGCAGTAAAAAGGGAATTGCAGTAGGTAGATTTGTTTCTAGTTACTGTGACACAGGAAACTGTCTTGTCTTAAGTTCTAGTCTGTACTCCAAAACAGTACGAATTGTAGTTTGAGGAATCAGCTCCATTAAAGTGAACAAACAGTTGGTTTTTAGCTTTGTTAACGAGCTAACTATCCGGCAGGCTAATTTAGCAAAGCAGTTGATCATGTTAACATGCAACTACTAGATACTAATAAGACTAGCTTCAACTAGATATGTTAGCTAGTGCAGATCAAATGTGTTAACAAGAAGACAGTGATAGCGAACCAGATACTATGGTTACTATGGATATTATATAAACACAAAATCAATAAGATGAGTCAGTGATGATTATTTCTCAGTCAAAATCAGCACACATACAAATTTCCGGCATAGTTATCTCCCTGAACTTTCTTTTTTTATTTTTATTTTTAATATTGATTTATTTATTTTTTTCACCTCTCCTCCCCTCCACTCCCCTTAGCTCCTTTGTAAATAGGCCAATATACTGTATGTATAAATTGTTAAACAACAAGGCAAGTTCAATTATGAGAGCACGCCCGGGTTTGATGGGAAAATGTTTTGTTTTGCTAATTCTGTACTATTTGATCGTGGATTTTCAAGAGAGGGTCCATATTAGATATAGGATCCTGGGATCCATGCAAAGAGATTAGCATGGAAAATCAACTATGCTACTGCGGGGGATGGTGACAAATTATGGAAGTCATCAATGTTATATATTTTTTTCATTCTTTGTTGTTGTTGTTCATGTGTTTGTTTGTTTTTTTTGTTTTTTTTCTGTTATGTTAATTATGAACAAAAAGCGAGGGAATATTACAATGGTACGACATCTGTCAGATGTTGGTCTAACATGAGGCAGAAGAGAAAGAAGAAGAAAAAAGGAGAGAAAGGACGGAGAGAAAGAAAAGAGGAAATAATAAATACGTGGGTGAAATTACTATAGTTACATTGAATGCTTGTGCATTGAACAAATCAATGACTGGATGTGCCACAATTTTCTGCAACTAAATAAAGATAAAACTGAAATAATTGTTTTTGGTGCCAAAGAGGAGAGACTTCAAGTCACTGCCCACCTTGAATCCCTCTCACTGGAGACTAAAAACCAAGTCAGAAATCTTGGTGTAGTTATGGACTCTGACCTAAACTTCAACAGCCACATCAAGACAATTACAAAATCTGCCTACTATCAATATCGCAAGAATTAAAGAATTCATGTCCAAGCAGGACCTTGAAAAACTTGCATGCATTTGTTTTTAGTAGGCTTGACTACTGTAACAGTGTCTTTACAGGTCTCTCTAAAAAGCTCTTAGAGAACTGCAGCTCATCCAGAATGCTGCTGCCAGGGTTGAGGACTACGAAAATGGACCACATCACTCCAGTGCTGAGATCACTGCATTGGCTTCCTGTGTGCCAAAGAATTGACTATAAAAATCTGTTGCATGTTTATAAAGCACTTAATGGTTTAAGACCAAAATACATTTCTGATCTCCTTCAGCGTTACGAACCTGCCAAACCCCTCAGGGTTTCAGGTGCTGGTCTGCTTACTGTTCCAGGGTCAGAACAAAGCATGGAGAAGTAGCTTTTAGGTTTTATGCTCCTCATGCCTGGAACAAACTTCCAGAAAATCTGAGGTCTGCCTCCACTTTACAATCTTTTAAATCAGGGCTTAAAACGTTTCTGTTCGCCAGGGCTTTTTAAGAAATCTAGGGCAACACTCATCTGCACTGTAATATTTATTTATTTCTATCTTTTTTTATTTTTTTTTTATTTTCTTTTAAATGTGATTTTAATGCACTTTTCACTTTTCTAATCCTCTTGCACTGTCTTTTTATCTATGTCTTTATTTTATTTTATTTATGTTTATTATTTTTTTTATTACTCTGTAAAGCACTTTGAATTGCCTCAGTGTATGAAATGTGCTATACAAATAAAGCTGCCTTGCCTTGCCTTGCTAATGGTCTTAATAATCAAATTAAAAGAAAGAAAATTCTTCAGAGACTTAAGAAAGAGGGTGGTGTTATATTCTTGCAAGAAACACATTTGAATAGAGAAGAACATGATAAGTTGGAGAAAGTAACATCAGCTCAAGTGTTCGCATCCAGTTTTTGAAACTTTATGAAGAAGATTTTAACTTTGCTAGTAACAGAAGCAAAAGGTTTAACAGTAATTTGTGGAGATCTTAACATTCTGAATGTAAAACTAGATACTCAAAGTATGATGAAACACAAATCAGAAAAAACAGCAATGGCTTTGAGAAGAGTGGATTTTGTTAA
Organism: Centroberyx affinis; assembly: GCF_046629955.1. Taxonomy (NCBI): domain Eukaryota; kingdom Metazoa; phylum Chordata; class Actinopteri; order Beryciformes; family Berycidae; genus Centroberyx; species Centroberyx affinis. The sequence goes on from NW_027280040.1 coordinate 227,399, forward strand.
CTTTAAATCCGCAGGTTACAAAATTCACATACTATTCTGAAGCACATAAAATATATTCTAGACTAGATAATTTTTTTTTGTTTAAGAATGACATAACCAAATTTAGGAAATGTGAAATTGAATCAATAAATATGACTGATCATGTCCCAGTAAAGTTGAAACTAGATTTGGAAATTGAAAGAGAGAAGACACTGTGGAGATTAAATAACTCTTTACTAAATTTTAAAGATAAAATTCGGCAAGCTATGGGACAATATTTTCAGAATAATGGCAATGGACAGGTTACACCTATTACATTGTAGGAAGCTGCTAAAGACACAATACTTGGGGAAATGATAGCATATGCCGTGTGATGAAGGAATAGCTGGCTATGGCTGCTTCTCTCCTATCTGACTTTTGCTGGGTTGGAAGGCTAGCTCACTGCAGGTGATCGGTTAGAATCACTCAGATGCCGTCTCACTTCGAAACTTCATTAATCCACCACCACAACCATACCTTGTTGGTACATCACAATTGGCTTGGTGTATCAATGCTTTTTCCACTGGACGCACTGCACACCAGGTGACAATTGGTTGTATTTACACTTATTAATGAAGTCGGATGTTACCCAACGAGTGTCCTTCTACACAACTTGCAACCTTCGTCTGACGGAGGAAGATAAGATGAATCCGCAATCTGCGCTGTGATAGGCTCAAAGCTCAAAGGTGGAGAGAGGTATAGTCCAAGTGAGGAGAGAGAGAGAGAGAGAGAGAGAGAATAGGGGGAATAAAGGGGAAAATGGCAAGAATAGCCTCAAGAGGGGGCCTTTTTCACCTGCTGCTTTGAAAAAGAAAAAGTCACATTAGCAAAAAACTGAAATAGAAAAAGTAGGAAGACTGCAAAATATACATGAAAAAACAGGAGATAAAAATATAAAGGAGAAATTAGATAAGGCAAAGGAAAGATTAGATAATCTGATAACAGAGGAAACTAAAAAGGCTCTTGCTTTCACAAGACAAAAGTATTATGATAGCAGTCCAAAACCATTAAAGCTCTTAGCATTTAAGTTAAAAAAAACAAACAAAAAAAACAGGAGAGAGCTATAATTTCTAAAAATTAAGGATGAAAACTCTAAGTACCAAAAATGGCAACATGTTTTCTGAAATATTACCAAAATCTATATAAAGGAACAGATAGGAATGATAAGGGACTGAAGTTGTATTTGAATTCTTTAGATTTAACCAAAGTGCCAGTGGACCAAAACTTTCAACTAATTCGACCAATTACAGTGAAAGAAATCTCATTGGCTATACAAAAAAGTAAAAATTAAAAGAGTCCGGGGAGTGATAGATACACAAATGAATTTTATAAAAGTTTCAAGGAATATTTAAGTCCTATTTTATGTAAAGTATTTGATTGGATTCTAGAAAAAGAGATATGGCCACCCACATGGAACTCCTCAATCATCACAGTCATATTAAAGACATCATATAGACCCATCTCCCTATTAAATGTAGATCAAAAGCTCTTTACCGCAATAATAGCAAATAGGGTATCAAACATTATGACACAAATCCTTCATTTAGATCAAACTGAATTTGTTGGACCATTCAATAAAGACAAAGACACAAATGTTGATGCTGACATTAGATGCTGAGAAAGCATTTGACCGGCTGTCATGATCATTTATATTTGAAACGTGCAAAGCATTTGGATTTCATGAAAGGTTTATTGCATGGTTAAAAATAATGTATCAGCATCCAGATGCAAGAATTAGAGTAAACGGGACACTTTTATTTATTTATTTTTTTTCAAGATGGCGGCCATGTGACTCGCCCCACTACAAGCTCTGCTTCTGTGTCTCTCACTTCTGTCTATGTTATATGTTAAAAAGTCGTCATGTCTGTTCATGTACACCCGATGGGAGCTACTATCCCTTAGAGACAATTCGATCCTAGTCTCGGAACCACACACTTTCTCAACGTTACCTGTGGAAATACTAGCTACAAACAACTCACCTGGTTACCTGACCCCCGGGAGGCAAACACCGGGTAGGAGAAGGCGGCGTGCCGGTGTTCTCTCCAGGTTCAGGAAGCGTCCGTACTGGCCAACGCTACCGGCACTGCTGATGTCCAACGTGAGATCCCTCAGAAATAAAACCGACGAACTCCTTCTTCTAATCCAAACCAACAAGGACTACAAAGACTGCTCTGCCATCTGCCTGACCGAGACTTGGTTGGACCACACTGTGCCAGATCAAGCGGTAACCCCGCCTGGATTCTCACTCCACCGCGCCGACAGGTCAGCCAAGCTATCCATGAAAATCAAAGGTGGTGGTATCTGTTTTATGGTCAATCAACGCTGGTGTACTAATACTACAGTGCTAAACAACTCCTGCTCCCCTCACCTAGAATACATCAGTGTTAAATGCAGACCATCCTATCATCCCAGAGAGTTTGTTTCGGTTGTTATGGTCGGGGTTTACATCCCACCGTCACGTAGCAATCACCGAATTAGCCACCTACATCTCTTCTGTGGAAAATTCTCATCCCAATGCGGCAGTCAACAACAGGTGTCATGCCCCAGCAGAGGATCTAACACACTCGACCACTGCTATGTTACAATTAGCGAAGCTTACCGTTCGTACCTGAGGGCTCCGCTGGGAAGGTCCGACCACGCCATGCTACTCTTCATCCCGAAATACAGACAGAAACTTAAGTCCACCAATACTACATCCAAATCCGTCAAGTCCTGGTCTACTGCAGCCATTGAAACTCTGAGAGGCTGTTTCGAGTGCACTAATTGGGACATATTCAGTGCAGGTGCTGACGGCCTCGATGAACTCACTGACACCGTGACCCCACCAAAACAGTGAAACCCCACAGCAATAATAAACCCTGGTTCACCAAAGACATTCAATTTTTACGCAAGAAAAATAACTCTGCTTTCATTAGCGGAGACAGGGAACAATACACTCTGGCCAAATATGAGCTAAGGTCTGCAATCAGGAAAGCCAAGTCAAACTATGCCATAAAATTGGAAAAACAGATTGCATCTAATGACACAAGATCCATCTAGAAAAAACTAAAGGTGATGACCAATTACAAAAAAAGTCCTTCACCCACACCCCTGACATCGATACTGACCTCCCAGACAAACTCAATGAGTTCTATGGGAGGTGTGAACAGTCTCCAGTCCCACCTTACTCTCCTCCCATCCCCCATCCACCCCCTCCATTCTACATCCAGGAGGAGGTGGTGAGGGCCACGTTCAGGAAAACAAACAAGAGGAAAACAGCAGGCCTGGACAGGATCAGTCCAGCTGTTCTCAACCACTGTGCAGCTCAACTGGCTCCAACGTTTACTAACATTTTCATCACCTCCCTACGCCAGTGTACAGTACCACAGTGCTTCAAGGACTCAATCATAATCCCTGTGCCAAAATCAACCAAGATCTCCTGCCTCAACGACTTCAGACCAATTGCCCTAACATCTGTGGTCATGAAGGCGTTTGAGCGCATCATCCTCTCCTATTTGAAATCCTGCACCATCCCTCTGATGGATACTTACCAGTTTGCTTACCGAGCCAATAGGTCTGTTGAGGATGCCGTCAACTTAGCCCTCCATCATACACTACAACACTTAGAGTCACCCAACACCTACGCCCGCATCCTATTCATCGACTTCAGCTCAGCCTTCAATACAATAAACCTGGTCAATCTCTTCAATAAACTGTTGGACATGAATATTGACCCCTGCATATACCACTGGATTCGGAGCTTCCTGTGGAAAAGGCAACAGAGGGTTAAGATGAATAGCCTTTCATCTCGACCTCTGACCCTCAGCACAGGCGTGCCCCAGGGTTGCGTCCTCTCACCCTGGCTCTTCTCCCTCTACACAAACCACCTCACATCCCACCACAGCTCAGTCACCATTCTTAAATATGCAGACGACACAACCATAATTGGACTCATAACCAACAACGAAGACCGATACCGTGAGCAGGTAGCCCAAGCAGTCACTTGGTGCCTTGATAACAACCTCCAGCTCAACACATCAAAAACACAAGAAGTTATTATAGACTTCAGGCACAGCCCCCTCCCCAAAACCCCCATTCATGTCTCTGGAGAACCCATAACCATAACTGACTCATTCAAATTTCTTGGCACACACATTAGTAACACACCCAAATGGAACATCAATACAGACCACATTACCAAAAAAGCCCAGCAAAGACTGTTTTTCCTAAGACAGCTCAAAAAATTAAAAGTAAAACAAAACCTCCTCCTTCAGTTTTACACAGCCATCATTGAGAGCATACTCACCTCATCCATAACAGTCTGGTATGGCAGCTCGGACAGTCACTCACAAAAAAAACTGCAGCGCATAGTCAATAAATCTTCCAAGATTATTGGTGCCTCCCTCCCATCAGTTGAATCACTATTTCACAAGTGCACAATCAAAAGAGCAAAAAAAATAATCTCTGACACCTCTCACCCTGCTCACCACCTTTTCCAACTGATGCCCTCTAGTAGAGGCTCTATAGGTCCCTGCCCACCAAATCATCCCATTTTAAAAACAGTTTTTTCCCCACTGCAATAAGGACTCTGAACACTTCTCACTAACCCTGACAGATGTACCTGCACTTTAAAACTCAATTTTGTAAATATTGTCTGTGATTTCTGTCTTGTAGTAATTTGTGTATATTGTATGTTGTGCCAGTCATGTGTCTAATGCGATGCTGATATCTATGTTGATGTTTGATGTTACTGACACTGTTGAATTGAGCTTACCCACCATGCTGTACCAAAAGCAAATTCCACCGACCCTGGTTGTGTGGTCATTAATAAATGAATTGAATTAAAATTGAATTGATTAGATAATCTGATAACAGAGGAAACTAAAAAGGCTCTTACTTTCATAGGACAAAAGTATTATGATAGCAGTCCAAAACCATTAAAGCGCTTAGCATTTAAGTAAAAAAAAACAAAAAAAAAACAGGAGAGAGCTATAATTTCTAAAAAATTAAGGATGAAAACTCTAAGTACCAAACTGAAAAGTCAAAAATGGCAACATGTTTACTGAAATATTACCAAAATCTATATAAAGGAACAGATAGGAATGATAAGGGACTGAAGTTGTATTTGAATTCTTTAGATTTAACCAAAGTGTCAGAGGACCAAAACTTTCAACTACTTCGACCAATTACAGTGAAAGAAATCTCATTGGCTATACAAAAAAGTAAAAATTAAAAGAGTCCGGGGAGTGATGGATACACAAATGAATTTTATAAAAGTTTCAAGGAATATTTAAGTCCTATTTTATGTAAAGTATTTAATTGGATTCTAGAAAAAGAGATATGGCCACCCACATGGAACACCTCAATCATCACAGTCATATTAAAGGAGGATAAAGACCCTACTGAATGCACATATAGATCCATCTCCCTATTAAATGTAGATCAAAAGCTCTTTACCGCAATAATAGCAAATATCTTATCAAACATTATGACACATATCCTTCATTTAGATCAAACTGGATTTGTAAGTAATCATTTACTTCCAGATAATATTCTACAGATTCTGAATTTGTTGGACTATTCAATAAAGACAAAGACACAAATGTTGATGCTGACATTAGATGCTGAGAAAGCATTTGACCGGCTGTCATGGTCATTTATATTTGAAACGTGCAAAGCATTTGGATTTCATGAAAAGTTTATTGCATGGTTAAAAATAATGTATCAACATCCAAATGCAAGCATTAGAGTAAACGGGACACTTTTAAGTAGTAGTAGCAGTATTTAAACTAACAAGAGGCACAAGACAAGGTGACCGTTTGTCACCAAAAATATTTGCGATATCTATGGAGCCTTTAGCTGTAAGTATTAGAAAAAACGTAAAGATAAGAGGCATAAGAATTGGGAAAGAAGAGCATAAATTGGCACTATATGCAGATGACGTAATAGTATTTTTAACTGACATCTATAAGTCCTTACCATTATTGATGAATGAAACCGAAACTTATAGCTGTTTCTCTGGCTAGAAATTAAACAGTTATAAAACAGAAGCAATGAAAATAGGAGAGCCAACTGAAAAAGAATTAAAGAGGAAGTATGACTTCAAGTTGGATTGTACAAAACTAAGATACTTGGCAATAATGATTCCACACAATCTGGAACATACTGTATATTTAAATAAATATATAATAATAATACTCTTTGGAAATTCATATAGGATGAGAAAAAGCCAAGAGTGAAATTAAAAATTCTAAAGCAACAGAAAGTTAATGGTGGATTGGCAGTACTAGACTTGGTTAATTATTATTATGCGGCACAAATAAAGCCCTTACTGACATGGATGAATAATTATACAAATGCAAGATGGGAAAACATAAAAGAGAATCATTATTAATAAAATCATTAAGTTCATTCATTTTTTGCAGAAAAAAGATCACACAAACTAAGATAAATAAATATTGTATTAAAAACAAAGTTTGCGGGATGATGAATATTAAAGATTATGAAATGATCTATCTGCGGGGGGATCGCAGGGGATCCAGAAAACCTCGGGCTAAACTTGGGCTAAACATAGACTTGTAAAATTCTGGCTAATGTATGAAGGAAATGAGATTGATTCCTTTGAAAATCTTTCTAAACGTTATCCCCAATAATCAATTTTATAGATATTTGCAGATAAGAAGCTATTTAAAAGAAGTATCACAGGTAAAATCATTACAGAACATTCATCCCCTCTTAAGGTATATTACAAACAATTACAATGGTAAAAATAAAAACACAAAAGAAAATATATACAAGATATTTCAGGAGAAAGCTGCTGCTGATGCTGCTGAAGGCGAAACTGTCATGATTCCAGCCCTAGCCCTTGTGTTTTATGATCTCAGCCCTAGCCCTTGTGTTTTGTCATGATCTGCCCTTGTCTGTCCCCGTTTCCTGGTCATGATCTGCTGCTGTCATTATCTGTCCGTCTGCTCCTGTTGTCAGGTCAACCACTCCTTTCACTCCCCAGTCCTGCTATCGTCCTACCAGCCACCAGATGTCCTCGGACTTTCCCTCCTCCTGCACACACACACCTGTCTTCCATCAGCCCATTAGCCCTGTTACCTTGTTCCCCCTTCACCAGCCTGCTTTCTAGCAATCAGCTCCTGGACTCATTTCCCTCCTGCCAGCTGTTCCTTATTTCCCCATTAGTCTGTGTGTGTATAAATAGTCTGTGTTCCCCTGGAGTGGTTGTCAGTTTATTTGTTTAGTTACCTGCTTTATTTCTGCTTGGCTACCTGCTTAGTTACCTGTGTTGTTTCCTGTCAAAGTCTTCTAAGATTTGTTCCTGCCAGGTTTGGATTCTTGGTTCCCTTTGCCTGTCGACCAGTTTTAGTTTTGCCTTTTGGTTTGGTTTTGTACTTTGCCTCAGTTCTTCAGTTAAAGCTCCTTGCTTCAGCAAAGCTCTCTTCTCTCCCGGCTTGCATTTGGGTCGAGTCCCTGAGTTTTCCACAACCGTGACAGAAACCATAAATGCTAAATGGGGAGGAAGAGTTAGAAATAAAAAATAATGGAAAAAGACTGGAAACAGAGTTTCCATGAAGTCTTTAGCACAACTAAATCTTTATTTTGGAAGGAATTTGCCTGGAAAGTAAATATGAGCTACTTCCTAACTCCAGAAGTAGTGTCTAAATATAAAAAAAAAGTCAAACTCTCATTGCTGGAGAAATTATGGAGAGAGCAAAGTAAATTATTTACATGTTTTCTATTCATGCAAACTCTTAAATAAGTTTTGGCACAAAGTATTTCAATTCATGAAGAAGAAGTTTTCAAGAGACCATTGTATTTAAAAGTGGAAAATATTCTTTTGGGGACATGCCCCACTGAACTCAATGAAGATGAGAAATATCTGTTGAGAATCTTTAGAATTACTGCCTTAAAACAAGTTACAAGGAAAGACTATACCTCCCGATTTAATCAGCTGGAAAAATACAATACAGGAAATACAACTAATGGAAAAATTAACACACAAAATTCAAAATAGTGAAGATTTATTTGGAAAAAGATGTGATTTGATCTTAAAATATTCTGTATTTTACTCAACAAAACTTCTTGATATAGAGTAAATATAAAGCTGATTCTATTCTCCTTGCTTATCTCTTAGGCAGGTCCATACCTGTATATTCCTGCATACAAATGTGTATATGTATATATGTGCACATATATAGATTATGTATTTATTTATTCATCAATTTAGTGGTACTTTATTTATTTTTCTTGTTGCATATTGTTGAATTTGAATCTTTTTTTTGTTTGTTTGTCTGTTTGCTATATTTTCTTTTATTTTCCCTCCAGGATGAATAACTGGGGGGAAATGAATATTAAAAAAGAAGGAAAAAAAAGATGTCTAAAGATATGAATGTATTGAATGTGGAATATGATTACTGCTATATTGTAATGATGACACAATAAAGTATAAAAAACTAAATCAGCACAGTAATGACCTGATTGACCTGAAAATGGTTCTGTTTAGTTTTATGCTTACAAATGCAATATGGCCGCCCAGGGTATTTTACGTCATTTGAAGGCCTCTATAGAAGGGGTAGCAACATGACAGCCATAGTAAAACCTGGCAAACTCTGTCCATCAATGGCTCTGACTACTTTCCCTGTGTTTCAGAACATATACGATTAAACAGATGCTTTTATCAAAAGTGGCTTCTGCATTTTTAGTATGTTTGAACCCAGTGGGAATGGAACCTCTCACCCTGGCAGTGTTGGTGCCTTGCTCTGCCCATTGAGCTACACAGGGCCAAGAAAAGGAGACCCCAAGAATTGTTGTTGTTTTTGCTGTTGTTGAGATCCTGAGATCAACTTCACCTCCACCTCATTTGGTTGGTATCATTTTTGTGAATAAAAACTCTTTCCATGTGTCTGTTTTCTCTGTGTGTTCTTTGTTGTGACTTCTAGAAATGCCATAGATAATGTATGTGTTTGAAGCTGCAATAAGCAAAATTTTTCTGATGATATCCTGGTGGTCATGTGGTCTCACACAATCTACAGTGTGTCTTTGACCTAAAAAACATTTCATAATGCTACAAACTGTACCTGGGACAGGGAAAATCATTGTGGAATAAGCCTTTCTAATTTTGGACCAAAAGCTGAATAAAAGGCATAAAATCTCTCCACAATAATTTCCATTTTTCTCCACATTACAGCAAAGTGGGGCTAACCAGGTCCATCTCAAAATTTTTGTAAAACGTGATCAAAAGCATTGTGTGTGTATCTGAAACTGTTGCCCAGCTGGCCAATCATCTCTGTGGTGAGTACACCCTGGCTAGATCTGTTTGACCCCGTAGGGGGAACCAGGCTGTTGGTCCTATTCAGATGCATGCAGACAACAAATATATTTCCCTTCAACCAGGAAATAACATTCTGGTGGAAAAGAAAAGAACCTTTGCAATTACTTTTGTAATGTAAAGACATTGTAATTGAGCTGATATACATGCTGAATTCACTGATCACGCAAAGCTGGGTGATTACCTAAAAACATTTCTTAGTGCTTATGACTATGACAGGGAGGTTGGACACAACAACACAGAGGGAAATCTAATAACTGAACAACTGAAATGAGAATGAAGACATCGTTTCTGACAAGAAATTGAATATGATGAACATAAATTGGAAGGCAGGGTTAGAGAGACTGTCCTGTAACTGAAAGATCACAAGTATATCCATCAAAAGCCACATGTCCTGCTGAAGTGTCCTTGAGCAAGTTACCGAACCAGTCAACTAAAGGTTTTAGTTTAGTTTATTCAACAAAGACAATAAACAGGATTACCTTACAGCTATGTTATATACTAGATGTAGTAATGAAAATGAACAGCAGAGGGAGACAGATTGCCTGATGAAGCCCCTCTCTAAATTATGTTGGCCTCACAGGAGTCAGGCTGCAGTATCTGAAGTGTAACAATGAGTTTAATGGCTTTTCTAAACCAGGGGTAGAAAAGGGCATAGATCACAGGATTTAGACAGGAATTAAAATAGAACAGCCAGATCACAAAGGCCACAGATGAAGTACTGATCAAGGCGTTCTGGCCTACAAGAGAAAAATGGTAATATGGACAGAAACACATTAGAAACACGACTATCACAATACCAAGAGTTCTGGCTGCTTTCCTCTCAGATTTCTTAGCAGTTACAGTCACTGAACGCTGGAGTGTGACAGCCACAATGTGGGATCGCATGGCACGAGCCTGAGACACAGCCACCACAAATACTCTCATATACAGAACTATGATGACACTAATGGGACTAATAAAGGTCATAACAAGGTCAACAGCTCCTGCAATGTGGTTAGTGACAGCCACACACTCTCCAATACAAGAATAAAACTTGGTTGGTTGTCTCAGGAAATCCTTTTGCGTCAGACCATTGTAAAAAGCAGCACAGACCCAACACAGACAAACACAGATTTTAACTCTTCCCTGAGTGATTTTGGTGGGGTAACGCAGAGGGTCACAAATAGCCACATAGCGGTCGACTGATATCAGCACCATGTTTCCTACTGAGGCAGAGAAATTGATAAATACAACAAAGTAATACAGAACACACATGAGGTCACCCAGAAACCAGCAGGCCCCTATGATGATGATTTTAGCCGGCATCAGCAGGAGGCCCACAAGGAGGTCTGAGACAGCCAGGGAGAGGAGGAGGAGGTTGGTGGGGGTGTGGAGCTGCCTGGAATGAGAGAATATCATCATTGAACATATTATCAGTAGCAGTAATAGAAGTTGAAATAGTAATGTTATTAGTTGTAGTAGTAAGAGTAGGAATAGTCAAAGTAACAATATGTCTAGATACAAGATGTAAGAGATGTAAAGAATTATTAATACATTACATTAATTAATTAATACAAAAGCATTATCAAACAACCAGAATGTACTCAACAAGGCCTCGATGTAACGACATCTATGTTCTAGCCCAAAGCCGTTTCTCCTTATAAGTCTAGATATTATCAGAAATATAAAAAGAATTTAGGCAGTGCTGAGAAGTATATCTCTGCCTGTAGTGGGAGATGGAGATGATGACCAGCAGGTTGAGAACCACAGTGAGCAGAGAGCTGGAGAACAGCAGAATGTGTAGGAGCATGGCCTCAGAGTGAGGACGCGTAGGCTTCCTGCAGGAAGTGTTGAGGAGCTGTGGAAAGCAGAGTTCACCTCCTTCCAGGGTCTCCATCATCAGAGAGAGAGGAGGAGAGGAGAAGCTGCTGAGGTCTGGCAGCAATCTGAGCAAAGCTCTCTATCAAACAACTGATTTATCTCTCTCCCTTCCTCCCTCTCGTTCTCTCTCCCTCCCTTCATCTTTTTTTCTCTCTTCCCTTTTTGGCCTGCCCTCCATCCCTCGCTATCTGCATCATCCTCTTCATCTCCATCTCCACCAATCTCTCTGCTGCCCTCTGTTTCTCTTCTTCCTCATGTGTCTTCTTCTCTCTTGTCTCCTTTCCTCTCTCCTCTTTCCTTCCCAATCCTTCCACTCTCTCTACTCCTCTTTTTGCTTTTCTATTTCCTCTCACCTCTCCTTCCTGATCCCCCGCTCCTTCCAACTCTGATGTAACATGTTGTTTTCGTACTAAAGTGGATGACAGAGCTCTTCTGTGGGCTTGGGAGAGATGAACAATGTCAGAAGGAAAAAAAGTGCAGGTGTAGAATGCAGTTAATTGAGGTGCCTTGAATTTCCCTTTCCACACTTATTTATGAGAGGATTAAAATTGTGACTGAAGCATTGTTGGAACCAGGTCCTAGATATGGAGGGGAACCGACAGACAGAGGGTCCCCTCCCTTCCCAGTATTATAAAATGATGAACGGCCTCTTCTAGTACATGGCACAACAGAGGGGTGAAGACAATGTTCCAGAGTGGATGCCATTATGGAGCTGGCCCATGCCCTCCACTTAGGGGCCACCTCGGCAACACACCTTGAAGTGGATCTGGGACTGGTTCCACTGGCTGTCCTTGGAGGCCGCGATCAACAACTGACCTCAGAGAGCCACCCCAAGCCTCCCTTGTGCCACTGCCCATCATTGAGGAGCCCTTTGATAGGACCAGGATGGACCTGGTGGGACAGCTGCCGAAGCCAGCCGGGGGACATCCTGGTGTTGGTTGACTATGCAACCCATATCCGGAAGTCATCCCTCTACACAAGGCCACCTCCAAAGCTGTGAATGCTGAGAGCTGTTAACCCTCTTCTCCCAAATAGGGTTCCCTATGGACCTCCTGGCACACAGGGCACCCCCTTCATCTCCTGGTTCGTGTCTGACCTCTGCAGGTTCCTCCAGGTAAAGCAATTGCACAGCTTATTGTACCATCCGCAGACAGACGGCCTCATGGAGCGCTTCAACCAGACACTGAAGCAGATGCTGAGACGAGTGTTAGACAAGGATGGATGCGACTGGGACCTCATGTTCCCCTACATACTCTTTGCCATCAGGGAAGTGAACCAAGTTTACCAAGCTACCAACCTATATTTACACCATTAATGAGCGCAAATCTTCACTACAGATGTTGCTTTTGAAAAACAGTCACACGTGCATCCAGCCCTTGAGCGTTCATGTGATTCTCCTCCACTTCTGTGGTTACACTGCTATGCATAGAGCTGCCACCCACTGTTAACTAACAAGTGAGTTTCCCGTCCTGCATTCAGTTGACTATTCATTGGTATTGTTTTGGTTATTGTTCTACTCCTCCTTCCACCAGTCCCTGGCATATCAATGTAAAAGTTAACAGACAAAACTACTTTACCACCATGAATTACGCTACCAACACAGTCAACAGTGATGAAATTACTGTTATTGTACATGAGATTGGGAAGAGACAAGGGAGGGAGAGGTGAGGAAGAAGAGATGAAGAGGGTAATTGCAGAAAGCAATAGAGGGAAGGAGGGTCAAAGGACATAATTCTGTGCTATAGAGAGAAAAACAGATGCAGGGAGAAAAAGAGAGCAAGAGCAAGAGAACAGGGGTGTGGGGGTGGGGTTGGGGGTGTGGATAAATCGGCTGTATGATGGAGAGCTTTGGTCAGAAAGCTGCCAGACCTCAGCAGCTTCTCCTCTCCTCCTCTCTCTCTGATGATGGAGACCCTGGAAGGAGGTGAACTCTGCTTTCCACAGCTCCTCAACACTTCCTGCAGGAAGCAGATGCGTCCTCACTCTGAGGTCATGCTCCTCCACATTCTGCTGTCCTCCATCTCTCTGCTCACCGTGTCTCTCAACCTGCTGGTCATCATCTCCATCTCCCACTACAGGCAGAGATATACTTCTCATTATTGCCTAAATTATTGTTATACTTATAAATGATAATAATTAGACTAGTACATAGATGTTGTCACATCAAGGACTTTGATGATTATATTCTGGTTGTTTGATAATGCTTAAGTGTATTAGTGATGCTTTACATCTGCTACATCTTGTATTTAGACATAATGCTACTTTGACTATTACTACTCCTACTACTGCAACTAATAACACAAATTTTCTGACTGCCACAACTACTACTTATATAATAAAATGTTCAATGATAATATTCTCCCACTCCAGGCAGCTCCACACCCCCACCAACCTCCTCCTCCTCTCCCTGGCTGTCTCAGACCTCCTTGTGGGCCTCCTGCTGATGCCGGCTGAAATCCTCTACATAGGGGCCTGCTGGTTTCTGGGTGAACGCATGTGTGCTGTGTCTTACTTTGTGGCCTTTACCATTACCTCTGTGTCTGTAGGAAACATGGTGCTCATATCAGTCGACCGCTATGTGGCTATCTGTCACCCTTTGCGTTACCCCATCAAAATCACTCAGACAAGAGTTAAAATCTGTATTTGTCTGTGTTGGGTATGTTCTGCTTTCTACAATGGTGTGATGCTAAAGGATTTCCTGAGACAACCGGACAGATATAATTCCTGCTATGGAGAGTGTGTAGTTGTCATTAACCACATTGCAGGAGCTGGTGACCTCATTTTCACCTTTATTGTTCCCATTACTGTCATCATAGTTCTGTATATGAGAGTATTTGTGGTGGCTGTGTCTCAGGCTCGTGCCATGCGATCCCACATTGTGGCTGTCACACTCCAGCGTTCAGTGACTGTAACTGCTAAGAAATCTGAGATGAAAGCAGCCAGGACTCTTGGTATTGTCATAGCTGTGTTTCTAATGTGTTTCTGTCCATATTACTATCCCTCTCTGGCAGGGCAGGACACCGAAAATAACAGTTTGTCTTCAGCCTTTGTGGTCTGGCTGTTGTATTTCAACTCCTGTCTGAACCCTGTCATCTATGCCTTTTTTTACCCCTGGTTTAGAAAATCTATTAAATTCATTGTTACACTTCAGGTACTGCAGCCTGACTCCTGTGAGGCCAATATACTGTAGAGAGGCTGTGGTTGTGATTGAAAACAGACTTTTTCTATGAAGCAGGAAATGTATATGTTCATGTTGTTATTGAGTCAATGAATTTAATTCAGAAAATAATGCAAAAAAAAATAATTAAAGAATGAAGATATTTTTGTTATACATGCATACATATTACAATTAATATATACATGTATGTATATTAAAATCAGCATGAATCATGTTCACTATCAGTCTGTGTTTCCCTCTGCTGTTCATTGTCAGCACTAGCATTAAAAATATAACCAGCGATCCTTTCATTGTTTATGTTGTGGTATTGACATTTACATAAATATAACAGAGCTTTAGCTGTCTGGTTAAGTGTCTTGCTCAAAGACACTTCAACAGGATATGTGGCTTGTGATGAATATACAGTACTTTTGCTGTGCAAGGGATTGAACCTGTAATCTTTCAGTTACAGGGCAGTCTACACTGCCTTTGAATTTATGTACATCATAGTTAGCTTTACATCAGAAGGTTTAATTTCTTTCAAATTTGATCTGTTCTTTGACTATATATACAGTTTTTTTGCATTCAGTATTGTATACAGTGTCTCAAGTTGTTTCCATCATCCCAGTCACAGCCATAAGCACCATGAAATGTCTTTAGGTTATCACCCAGCTACGTGTAAGCAGTGAATTCAACATTGAATGTGCAGAACAGATCAAGTACAATATCTTTAAATTTTTAACAAAATTAAAATTGACTTAGTCTTTTCCACCACAAAATCTTTTTTACTCAACATTTGTGTCACAGATTTACCCCAAAGCACCACATCTGTGGTTCTTTTCCATCTTCTTGTCAACAGAGATGATTGGTGAGCTGAGCTACAGTTTCAGATAAACACGCAATCTTGTTTACAAACATGAAATAAATAGATATGGTCTCTTTTAGACAGTCTATGTCTCCCTCTGCTGTCTATTTTCAGTACTACAGTGGCTTTCAAACTCCCTAGTTGACTAGAAGAGGTGTTCCCAAACCCAAACCCAAGCACCACCAAACACAAACTCATTATCTGTGGCAATCCTAGAGGTCACAGTAAAGAAAGAACAGAAGGAGAATAGAGAAGCATGGACCAGATAAGAGCTCAGATCATGACTAGGAGTTCTTTTGGAAAACATGTTTCTTTTAGCCTATTTATCTCGTTAACGTAAATAATACTCATTACATTGAAAAATGCATTATTTGTGATTAAAATAATGGTTGTTGGTAATGTATTAGCGACCCCCACAGATGTATGATTTTATGGGAGCTCAGACCCCTCCTTATGGGAGCTCAACTCCCACTGGCTCCCACATAACTCCAACCCTGTTTTTAGTTCAAGTTTGCAAAAATTTCTTGCGACCATGGAACCTCAAACAGAAGCACAAATTCCTTCCTGAGGAATTCCTGATTCAAACCTGAGCTGTCACAGAATCCAATTTGTGTTATTCTCACAGAATCCAATTTGTGGTGGAAGAACGTAATGTTCACATAATCTGTGTCCACAACATCTGCATTTCAGACATCGTGGTAATTTCACAGAATTTTCTGAGATCACGTTACAGTCAAATAATCAGCGCTGGGGATACAGAGGCAGAAAAGATGGAAGACCGGGGCAAAAGGAGTGGACAGCAGGGAAGCATGCCGGCGACAGACAAGAGCCGCGGTGAAAGTACTCAGCAGCAGAGTTCGACACTCGCAAATGCATTCAAAAGGGACGGTGAACCCCTTGACAAAAATTGCCATGAGTGTGGCGTGAGGCCGCAGTAGTGCTTTTTATGCTGATTAGTCCTTGTTTTCCTTGTTACATCTGGAGGTCCCGGGTCATCATGGCTGAGACGCCGAGCATCATTTAGTTACGATCAGTAACAATCACAACTTTGGACATTTGTGTCTGTTAAGACTTCAATATCGGTGTGGATTTGCACTAACGCCCAGGCCACACCGCCTGCGTGAGCGGCGTGTGAGCGTCGCGGAACCTGTTGCTTTTAATTTCGGCGCCCATGTTAACAGGTTAGAGCAGCCACACATGAGCATGAGCAGCGCGTCTCAGGCACAGCTCAGGCGCAACGTGGCTGCGGCTCATCCAGAGATTCGGCGTCTCGCCTATTTTTTCACGGTTCACGCGCGGTTCTCAGCAAAAATAGACAGGGAAAATGATCTGTTGGTAGTCATATTGACATCATACCAGCAACATTACACCTTTCAGTACAGTTTCAATGTCTATATCTGTAGTATATGTCACAGACATGAAAAAAATATATATATTTTTTTTACCCAACACTTTCTGTTTCCGTTTCAAATTAAAAGCCCTCTAGCGTTTCTGTGGACAGAATCCTTCATTTGTTAACACAAGGCTTCTATTGTTAAATATTTGCAGGATGTTGTAGAAAATTCAGTGACTTGCACGACTAAATTAGTGGAGTACCGGCTTTTAATTGTGGAAATACGGTAGTCATTGCAGAAACCCCACGTAGGCTATAATTATATTATGTTAATAAGTTAAAAGAACATCAGAAGGGCAGTATTTTTCCGGTGTTCTCTCTCTCTCTCTCTCTCTCTCTCTCTCTCTCTCTCTCTCTCTCTCTTCTCTCTCTCTCTCTCTCTCTCTGAACGAGGGTAAACAAAAACCACGTAGAAAACAAACTCAATGTAGGAAAGATAGGGGCTGCAAGGCAGCAACGCTGTCTGTGTGGCACCACAGGTGTGCGAGCCGCAGCAGTTCAGCGAGGTACGCACAGGTAGAGGTAGGCGGTGTGGCCCGGGCGTAAGGAGGATCAAGGGTCATACCAATGTAAACCTGTAACTCCAAGGCCTTGTAGTGTGTTTGAGAGGAAGATTAGTAGCTACCTGTGTAGGTTGCATGGTCTTCCTCGCAGCCTGAGCAGCATCGCTCCCTATGAGAGGAGGAATAGACTGCAGATTCCCATCAGCAGTCTGAACAAAGACTTCATGTCTTTCATACAAGAGAGGTGCTGCAGTACAGGATCCAGCGATCCTAATGTCTCGGGCCCTGGGCAAGGAAAAACGCTATCTAGTCCAGGATGGGGTGCAAACAGGTGTGCTGGGGATGCGGCAGCAGAATTAATCGAATTAGCTGACTGGTCTATCAAAGTATTCAAACTGTAATTACGAGATTTTCTTTTTTTTCAAGTATGTAAAACTTTCTTATGACCATGGAACCAGTGGCCATATTGCTGCTAGCAGCTATAATTATTTATCTTTTTCAATTTCTATTTCTATTTCACATTTATTTTATTATTTCAAGTTTGTTTATTTTATATATAGCCCTTTATCACAAGCATGTCTCAGAGGACTTTACAGAGAATGTGTCTAGCTAGATCTAACTAAACACAATCAATGGTGAACAAAATTATATAGGACAAGCATAGCGAAAAACACAAGGTAGGCAAGAGCAGATTTAGCAAGACAAACAATCTACCTATTCTACATAGCCTAACCTACCTGACACCCCCAGCCTTAGACCCTAATGCACACAAGGATAAACTCCCAAGAGAAACCTTAGTAGGAAAACAGTCAACAGTAGTGCAATAGTATTTGTGTCGTTTGTGTTTTTTCCTTTTAACTGGAGAGAGGGAGCAGCATCAGGGATGGGACTAAGGCCAGCACTGAAGACCATCAGAGCCGGGGCAGTACCCGTCTGCTGACAGATAGAAGACTGCACAGGAATCTGAGAAATGGTGGAGAAAACCAGCCGCACACACACACACACACACACACAAAGAGCTGTACAGAAGCAGCACAAAACCCAGACGTATTTGGGCACAGACACGCTCGTACAGACATCAGATAGAAAGTGATTAGACACAGTGTAACCAGGAGGCAGCCCTATGCTAGGTTCCTAACAGCAAATTTCTATATAAATACTGTCTAGGCTAGGGTAAGAGAAAAGACTGTGTCAAACCCAAGCCAACGGTGCTAAGGTATGATTGCGAGAATAAATAGGTTTTGAGTCTAGATTTGAAGATTTCGACAGAATTAGCTTCCCTGACTGTAAGAGGTAGCTGGTTCCAGAGATAGGGAGCTCAGTAGGAGAACGCTCTACTGCCTGCTGACTTTTTCTTGATTCTAGGGACAGTAAGGTAGCCAGCGTCCTGCGATCGGAGGGCACAAGGGGGAATATAAGGGATGATGAGGTCGGATAAATATGATGGTGCAAGCCCATGTAACGATTTATAAGTTAACAGACGCACCTTAAAGTCAGATCTGGCTTGAATTGGGAGCCAGTGAAGGGAGGTTAAGATTGGAGTAATGTGGTCAAATTTTTTAGTTCTGGTTAGTATTCTGGCGGCAGCATTTTGCACTAGTTGTAGTTTTTTCATACTGCAGTTAGGTAGGCCAGAGAGCAAGACATTACAATAATCGAGTCTTGATGAAACAAAAGTGTGTATTAAGGTTTCAGCATCTGGCGTATTTAGCAGGGAGCGAATTTTCGAGATATTGTGAAGGTGGAAAAATGCTATCTTAGTGATTTCCTTAATGTGAGCATCGAATGAGAACACCAAGGTTTTTAACTGTGGGACTCTGGGTAATTAAGCAATCCCCAAAGTTTAGAGTAAGGTCTGCAACAAGAGGCAGTTGGGTTTTGGGGCCAACTAGCATCTCTGTTTTGTTGGTATTTAGTCGCAAGAAGTTTTGTGACATCCAATTGTGACAGCGATTAGGCATAATTCTAGGTTTGTAAGTTGTGAACAGTCGTCTGGTCTAATCGGTATGTAAATTTTAGTATCGTCCATGTAACAGTGAAATTTAATACCATAGCTGTGGAAAATTTCACCAAGAGAGTAGCATGTAAATGGAGAAAAGCAAAGGCCCAAGCACAGAGCCCTGCAGTACGCCAAAGTTAACTTTAGAGTATTCAGATATAGTATTTTTATGTGAGACACAATGCGTTCTATCGGATAGGTAGGAATTTAGCCAGGAAAGCGGATGCCAACGTAGCTCGCTAGGCGGTTTAGGAGAATATTATGATCGACTGTATCAAATGCCGCATTCAAATCAAGTAGGATAAGAACAGAAGAAGAGTCAGAATCTGAGGCGAGGAGTAGGTCGTATTATTTGCCATTACTGACACAAATCTCCTCCCATAAACGATTCTCTTAGTTACAACACTGTGCTACCACAGCACTTTGGTGGGGTTTTAAAATCAACGTAGTTTCACTCACTCCAATCATGCATACAACCTTGAGCACCCTAAGAAGCGCAAGTGCATTTTTATATACGTTATTGGAGGGTTTGAAGAAAAAGTTCACCAAAGAGGGGACATCTCTTCTGAACAATCCACGCATCAAAGCAGTATTACAGTTACAAGGCCTTGAAGTCACAGGGTTTACATTGGAATGACACTTAACCCTCCTTAGTGCAAACGCCCACCAATATTGATGATTGACAGTGATCTTAACTAAATGAAAAACCATAGGCTATTAGATTAATTCACCAGACACTTTCTTTAATTGTTGGCCTCTCAAGCCATGGTTGCATCATGTGTTGAAGTGAGGAGGCTACATCATGTGTTTGTTTGAACTTGTGTGTTTTTCTTAACACCTCTGATTGGAGTGATACCTCTGAGGTTAGATTTGTCATCATCTCACACTATTAGCAGAGGTGTGAACAGACTCCTTTGGTAGAGAGACGCACTACACAGCCATTAAGCATAACTGGATGTTTGTTTTGTTCAGTGCTTGAAAGCAAATCCAGTCTCGTAGGCATTGACGAGTCAGGCTGTGTGTGTGTGTGTGTGTGTGTGTGTGTGTGTGTGTGTGTGTGTGCGCGCATGTAACCGATATATTAATGTAATAGGTTTATATTTCACCAATAATCCATTTTCCATTTCTGTTCATGTTTTGTTGTTGTTTTTCATGTATACACTTGTTTCTGTATATTTTTCTTTTGGGGAGCTTTTTGTTAATTGTATTTTTGTTGTGTGACCTTTGACATTTTGGCGATGTCACTTCCTGTGGATTCGCGCCGTTCTCCTCAGTCGGCTTCAGGCCCTGCTGAGGAGAGGTAAGGCGATACGAGTGCTCCCGTCCATTGCAGGTTAAAACGTGGTAAAAATGCTAGACAGAGGCGCAAATCTTATTTTGTACAGGTCACAAATGCAGTTCTTTATTGTCATAATGTTTATTTCAGTGTGTATGTGTATTTTTTTTTTTATCGTGTACAGCACTTCTGTGTAATATGCTAGTTTACCGATTTCAAGCTAGGTTAAGCTAGGCTAACGGGGCACTGGGCACAGACATGGTTTCTCATGCGGTCCGCTGTTCTCTCCTTTTCTCCTTTAAAGGTGTGCATGTAGAAACCCCGGTCAAGTTGCTGTACTGATGTTATTGTGTTTTACACAGGTATGTGAGCTCCCTCTTTGTTATTTTGTTATGTAAATTAGTTTTGTATTGATAATTTCGATTCTTTTTCATACACAGTGTATATTTCTATGTGTGTTCCTGTTCACATTTTAAAATGTATTATAAATCCATAAAATACAAAAATTGCCGCTGGTGGGTGGGGAAAAAAGGTTCTTAAACGGATGTTGTAATTGTAATTACACTATCAGAATGAGGTGTATTTTGTTTTATTGGTTTAATGGAAGACTGAATGTTGTAGCCTAAATGAAGTGGCACACGAGTCATATGGTCAGTCGGCTTCAGGCCCTGCTGAGGAGAGGTGTGCATGTAGAAACCCCGGTCAAGTTGCTGTACTGATGTTATTGTTTTTTACACAGAATAAATCCCCTCCGGCTGGCAAGGCAGCAGTTGTTCTCGCCTCATTCCTCATCATCCACAAACACAACGCAGAGTTCGTAGCAAAACGGAGTGTTAGGCCAGTCCGGCTACACGCACATGCGTGTGTGCATACATGCATGTGTGTGTTTGTATGGGACTACAGCCATCGCATGTTTACGGCCACGATACACATGCAACATTTTGAGGTAGATGTCCTCTGAGGTAGGCTTTGCCAAAGTCATCTCAGGTGGAACTTGGAGTTTTGAATTTACGTTCTGCATACACTCTTAGCAAGATGCAGGCTGCAATTGTTTGGTTTTTAGGGCGTGCCGAACTGAAGTCCTTTACCCAACGGTTCAAAATTAATACACATGTACGCACCATTATAATAATAATAATAATGATAAGAAGAAGAAGAATCTTTATTTATATAGCACTTTTCAAAACAAAGTTACAAATTGCTTCACAATCTAGAGAGATGAAAGACCAAAGAAGAGAACAATATATCAGTTAAAACTAAAAGAAAATATATAATAAGAAAAATAAAACACTAAAAGCAAAAAGGTAAGACAAACAGATCCAGCCATAGGGATAACAACAAATGGAATAAAATAACAGGCAAGGCAACAGGGTTAAGAAATAAATAGAAGAGGTTATAAAAAGGCCTTCCGATAAAAGTAAGTTTTAAGAAGAGATTTAAAAGATGATACTAACTCTGCCAGTCTGAGGTCCTCAGACAGGCCGTTCCAAAGCCTAGGAGCCCTAACGGCAAAAGCCTGGTCACCTTTAGTCTTTAACCTGGACATAGGGACAGTCAGAAGATTCCTGCCTGAGGATCTCAGACTGCGCGCAGGCTCATAAGGGATCAAAAGCTTAGAAAGGTAACTTGGGCCCAGGCAAAGCCTTAAAAATAGTCAATGCAATTCTAAAATCAATTCTAAAACTAAAAGGCAACCAGTGAAGAGAGAGAATGGAAGAGATGTGGTCCCATCTTTTAGTTTTAGTTAAAAGCCTCGCTGCAGCACTCTGAATATATTGGAGTCGTTCTACCTCTTTTTTGTTAAGACAGGTAAACAGGGCATTACAGAAGTGAAGGTGAGATGAAATAAAAGCATATATAACCCATGCATGTATCAGTGAAACTCAGTATGGAGCTAATTTTCCTGTGTGGGTCTCATTTTCAAAAAAGGGAATCGGAGGGTGTTTTCCAACTATGGATTCCAGCTATGGAATCACACTGCCTCCCTGGGAAAGCCTATGCCAAGATGCTGGAAGTGGGACTCCGATCATCGAACTTCAGATTCAACAGAACCGAATTCTGTCCTGGCCGCTTAACAGTGGACCATCTTTTTACCCTCTCGCAGATAATCAAGGGGTCATGGGGATTTGCTAATCCTGTCTACAGGATGATCAAAATTGCTCAAGTCCTCAATGTATCTGTGTGCACATTTACATCAATCCTACTAGTGCCACAATCAGGTCAAGGTTTTGGCCTGCAACTCTTGAACCGTTTCACGTATCGTCAGACTTCTTTTTTTGGTCACAGTTCCTTGGGTCAAGACAAGTACAGTAAATCAAACACACTATAGTATGGACAATTTCAATTAACAATTAATATTTAGTCTTTTATTTCTTCTTTTTTCTGCAATGGGAGGCTAAAGCAGCCCATAGAACCAATTGTTACGAAAAGTGGCACATTGATAGAGGTCAGTCCAACAATCTATTTTTCTAAAAAAAATGAATTTTTGATAGAATTTTGAATTCTCAGGTCATGTAATACATTGTAGTAAATGGAGAATAGAGCATATTTACACGTCCAGTTTTCGCCTATGAAGGTATCAATCTGGCGGCAAAGAGCCATATCTCTGCAACACTATGTCCGCTCATGTTCAAAAATTGCTCAACCTTTTTTCTTTTATTTCTTCTTTTTCTATTATCAGATTTCTCGATTTGAGTCTAACAAAGGGAATGAATTTATTGGGAAAAATAAAATCACAGGAAATGAATTTGATTTGACAAAAGTCCTCAATACAACTGCGTACAGTGTACTCTGCTTGATGCACTATGTGCTTGGCCTCACGAAATGCTGCTTGCAGCTTTCATTTTGTGTTGTTATTATGATTAATATTATTATTGCATGTTTTTTACTGCATGTTTTTGTTTTTCTGTATATTTGTCTGTTTTGTGCGATGGCAACAAGATAAAAGGCAAAAAAAAATTTGAAAATAAAATTGCTATATAAAATTATACACAAATAATTGTACAGCCCTTGTGTCAAATCATCTGGTGGTCAAATAGCTCCATATGAAAGCACAAAGGGTCAATGTTAACTCTATCTCTTGACATAGTCAGGCTCTTGTCATGACAGGGAGGAGGGTCATCAGTGTCCAAGAGGGAGGAAATGTGAGAGAGGGAAGCTGGGGGGAAAAGAAGGGAAGAGAGACATAAATCAGCTGTATGATAGAGCTTTGGTCAGAAAGCTTCCAGACCTCAGCAGCTTCTCCTCTCCTCCTCTCTCTCTGATGATGGAGACCCTGGAAGGAGGTGAACTCTGCTTTCCACAGCTCCTCAACAGAAGCGTCCTCACTCTGAGGCCATGCTCTTCTACATTCTGCTGTCCTCCATCTCTCTGCTCACTGTGGTTCTCAACCTGCTGGTCATCATCTCCATCTCCCACTACAGGCAGAGATATACCACTCAGCATAGCCTAAAATACTTTCATATTTCTAAATATTAACAGTTAGACTCATAAAAAGAAATGGCTTTGGCTAGTAGTACTATTGATGATAATATGTTCAAAGATGATATTTTCTCTTTCCAGGCAACTCCACACCCCCACTAACCTCCTCCTCCTCTCCCTGGCTGCCTCAGACCTCCTTGTGGGCCTGCTGTTGCTGGGTCAAATCCTCCTCATAGGGGCTTGCTGGTTTCTGGGTGACTTCATGTGTGCTCTGTATTACTTTATGGTCTTTCTAAATATCTCTGTCTCAGTCGGAAACATGGTGCTCATATCAGTCGACCGCTACGTGGCTATTTGTGACCCTCTGCGTTACCCCACCAAAATCACTCAGGGAAGAGTTAAAATCTGTGTTTCTCTGTGTTGGGTCTGTTCTGTTTTCTACAACTCAGGCTCGTGCCATGCGATCCCTCATTGTGGCTGTCACACTCCAGCGTTCAGTGACTGTAACTGCTAAGAAATCTGAGAGGAAAGCAGCCAGGACTCTTGGTATTGTCATATTTGTTTTTCTGATGTGTTTCTGTCCATATTACTTTCTTTCTCTTGCAGGCCAGAACACCCTGAGCGTTTCCACTAAGGCATTTTTTGTCTGTCTGATGTTTTGTAACTCCTGTTTAAACCCTTTGATCTATGCCTTTTTCTACTCCTGGTTTAGAAAAGCTATTAAACTCATTGTTAGACTTCAGATACTGCAGCCTGACTCCTGTGAGGCCAACATACTGTAGACAGAGGCTGTGCAGTGACTGAAATCAGATCTTATCTATACAGGGAGAAAAGTATTTTTTCATGTTTTGGTCAAGTAATTGATTTGAAAAGGCTAAAAGTCTGGACAAATGAAAAACCATGCTCCTGTTCTTCTGTTGTATATATGTGTATATATTGAAAGCTAAATTAATCATGGTGTCTATCAGAGAGTCTGTGTCTCCCTCTGCTGTTCATTGTGAGTACTATAATCTACCTGCCATCTTTGCATTGTTCATGTTGAGGCATTGACATTTATGTAAACATATTGGGCCTTGACTGGTTCAATGTCTTGCTCAAGGAAACCTTTTTCAGGGCATATGGCTTTCGATGGATATACTTACGCTGTGAAAGGGATTGAGCCTCTGATCTCTCAGTTACAGTCTCTCTAACCCTGTCTTGCAGTGTATGTACATAATATTTAGTGTTAAGTCAAAAAAGATCATTTAATTCTTATTCAAGTTCTTTGATAGTATATTTCCCTCTGTGTTGCTGTATCCATCCTTCCAGTCACAGTCATGAGCATTATTGTCCCTTGGATTTGAATTAGACCAGAAACCTCTGACATAAGATGAAAAATGTAATAATGTAAAAATGATAGAGATGAACAACAAACTGTATATTTTAGACCTATATCAGAAAGAATATATTGTGGTATATTATAATACATAATCATGTTATAAAAGAATATTATTTAATTCAATTGTCCTGTATCTTTGACCCAGATTAATTACAATAGAAACATTTGCTACTCTTACACCTAAAAAGCAAAAAAGAACATAAGTGAAATAATTAGTCACAAATCATGATTTCTATTAGACAATGTGTGTTTCCCTCTGCTGTTTATTCTCAGTACTACATTTCAAACTGCCTGGTTGTCATCCTTCAGACCTATACGTTTGTTAAATTCAAGCTGTTCTCCAAAACACTAGCCTTAAGAATAGAGAAGGGCCTCCCATATATTATTTTTACAGGTAAAAAGGATTTACTAAAAAATCTGGGTAAAAACGATTTGGGTCTAACATTTTAGGTTATATCAACTCAAATTTAAGCATATTATGCTAAATCCAACACATTTTGACAGCTATTTTCATTACCCTTGACTTAATTTTATTGTGTAAATTGTACTTAACTTATTCAAGAAGTTTTAATCAGTGTTGTAGGACTGTCACTTTGTTGCCACAATTTTATTATTTCTAATCTACTCAATAATATCACGTCTCCTTTTTGTCATAATTTACTAATGTAGTATTAACACCTCATCATGCATAATAAGAACACCAGGTAACCTTGTCAATACATTTATTTCTGGAACTCAGGACTACAATAAGTTTCCCCAACTAGTTGCAATTATTAAAAGTGCAAAATAGCATAATACAAGTAAATTAGTGAACATTTTCACGAACATTACTTCAAATAAGTGCACTGTGTTATAAAGAGAGAAAAAAAGGGGAGAGTGAGAGAAGGGGAGAGGTTGTGTGTGTGTACATAGTGTAATTTGTCAGATCATGAAATACCATATCAGCTGCCTGTGCATATGCAAATATTTAGTTGAAAACATAAAGGTACTTAGACTCAAATGAGTATGACTCATCAGAAAATGTAATAAAATGTTTTCTTCCATGAGATATCTGTGATTAACTGAACTGCAGTCTCAACAAAGTTTACGACGAAGTTTATGACGCAATCATGCCCAGTAACCCCTTAATTCTTAGAGAGAGAGAGAGATTTGGCATAAATACCATAAAAATACCATAAGAAATTTAATCAGTTCTTCCTTGGCCCATACCCATCCTTCATACCAAGTTTTGTGCAAATCTGTGCCCAACTTTTAGAGATATCTTGCTAACAGACGGCCGGCCGGACAACCACACAGACGCAGGTGAAAACATTATCTCCTTGGTGAAGGTAATAAATAGTAAGTCAAACTTTGCCTCTATTGAGTATGACAAATCTACAAAATAAAATAATATATAATAATAAATTACATGAGATCTCTGGGATAAACTGAACAATTTCAGTCTCAGGAAGGCATACGCACTTTGAAACTCGAGCGTTCAAGTCAAAATTTGAAGCTGGATAACAATCAGTTCTGATGGCAACTATTCCCATGTTGTCCTGCAAGGGTCACTCTTCTTAAGCCAGTAGTTTATTCTTGAGGCTGTGCACTTTTGGGGACAGCCTTGAACAATCCAGTTCCAGGAAAAGTTTCTCGAAGAGTTCAAACGTGTACCTTAGCTCGTTGGGGTAGGCGGGTTCCAGCACATACGTCAAGCCAACAAGCATGGAGTAAGACCGGTCAGAACTTCCACCGCCTCTGTCACGATGCCAATGTTCTCTGGACCCTGTTATGTATGACAGTGCTGTCTTAGTCCTCCCATCCTGTAGGTGGAATAAAAGACATCTGACGCCGCTGGAATGATTGACAATCTGCCACACCTGCTCCAGCCTGCATAAAAGCACTCCCCCCCCCCCCCCCCCCCCCCCCAGATGCTCTCTTTTCCAGCAGACGGCAGGAGCAGTGTTCTCAGCTACCACCTTTCTTTTCCCCCCTTTCCCCTTTTGGTTTTAGCAATTATTTGTAGATAATAAACCACTTCCTTTTTGCAACTTCCTGCAACTTTGCAACCTCCCTCCGAGCCAGCATCGTAACATATTGGGGGCTCATCCAGGATAGTTAATTCTGGATTTGTTTGATTAAAACCTCTAGATTGACATTGGTAGGATAGTGATCTGTTACCCTTGCTTTGTGATGGTGTGTTGGCTTGCTTGTTTGACTCCTCTCTGTGCTTGTGGTGTTATGTAGGTCACTGGAGCAAGTAAAGGTGAGGCTGCTTTGCTTGGTCTTTGAGTAAACCCTGGTAAATTAGCCGGCAAGTGTTCCAGCTGGGCTGATTTAACAATCCATCCATCGGTTCACTACTTTGTTATTTTGCCTTTTTTGTTTTGAGGTAATCCTGGGTGGGGACTTTAGTCTCTGTTGGGGGTACGCTTTTCAGGGCCTTTAGCCTGTGTCTTACAGGTTGCTGGTCATTGAAGTGAAGCCAGGTTCGTAACAACCCTCTGACGCAGCCATCTTGAGCAAGTAGTTCTTCATCTGTAGTGCAAGGCCCTGCAAGACACTGCCTCCATCAGCATCCTGAAAAATCACAAAAATAACATGTCTCTGTCAGGCTACACGGCTCTAGGGGAGATAGATGACAGAAGAATAGGTTTTATTTCTCATGATTCAGATCTTCCCTAAATTTAGTAGCTTCGCACAGCCAGCTTAAATCTTGGAAGCTCAGCTCTTGCGGGAGTGCGCGATGACAACAAGCAGTGCTGTATTTTGAAAAATGCTAGATAGCTACCTAAGCTAAATGAGCTGTAGCTGTAGTTTGCAGCCAGTTTGAAAGTAATGCAAAATTGCAACTAGCAGAGCAACTACCAACATAAACATAAACCAACATAGCTATGGACACTTCATAACTATTCATAATTCAGTATTCAGCATAATAACTAAGGACATTGTTATTATTATGCCATTATTATTATGTCTTTATTCAGATTATTTTTTATTATTCAGCATTATTCTGTAATTTCTGTGCACTTCCAGCACACATTACGTTTGCTTGCTGGTAGAATCACCGAAACATCCAAAGATTGGTGTTGCACTGAGATTAGATGTGGTCGTCCCATCGTAATAACTTAATTTTCACAAAAATACTAACACAAATGGCAGTTTCCACAGACTGTTACGCATGAGTTTCTTCCTGTGACGGTGAAGAGAAGACGAACTTGACAAGGCAAGAAGAGTAACTAAAGCTACAGTATATATTACCAACCATAAAGTCATGTTAGACTACCGCAGCTCAATGAGCTTGTATGTTATGTACTACACCAGTAGGACATAACATAACACTTGTATTTAAATGTTGTATGTGACATGTAGTCCTAATCTATGTGTTTCTCACTTCTATCATATAGCTCTAGTGTGATACATACCTCTAGCTAGAGTTCAGTCAGAGTTGAGCGCGCTTCTGCAACTGTAAAGAGATGAATATCAACTGTTGAGAAACTCATATTTTCTGTGCATGGAAGTAGAGCCTCTCCACACCTTGCCACTCCACTCCATGCTCATCTTTTTTTTTACGCATAAAACAGACAATGTTTCATCCATGGTGGATCTTCATCAGGTCAAACTAAGAGGGCCCTTGTCCACACCCATATATAAAATGCAATAGGTCACCTGGTACATGATGTCACTACAGGTTGAGACCAACAGATATGGGATTGAAATTCAGTGAACAGTATCACTCCAAAGAAAAATCTTACACATTGTAATCACATAATTCACATTAATCACCAGCATCCCTCCTTGTCACAGTCTTTGAGCCGGGCTGTGACAGTATGCATGCTCCACTTTCAAGCACTATAATTAGTGTGCTTGCAAAGCACACTATTATTATTTTGCATAGTTATTAGTGTGCTTGCCGTAGGCAAAGCACACTGTTATTATCTCACATACTTATTAGTGTGCTTGCAAAGCAAACTGTTATTATCTCACATACTTATTAGTGTGCTTGCAAAGCAAACTGTTATTATCTCACATACTTATTAGTGTGCTTGCAAAGCAAACTGTTATTATCGTGCATACTTATTATTGTGCTTGCCGTAGGCAAAGCACACTCTTATCTCACATACTTATTAGTGTGCTTGCTGCAAGCAAAGCACACTGTTATTATCTTGCATTATCCGTCATACTTAATTTTTTTATTCTTCCGGACACTTTTGTAAACTTTAATGCGGCTCGAACCGTTTGAGCTATTGACGTGGTTCAAACTCTCACACGTTCAGCACGTTCGGGAATAGCGTGCTATTACTTTTCTAAGTGTTGGGATTTATAGTTTTTTCACAATTTATGTTTAAACATGATATTTTTCGCCATAGAAATGAATGGAGAATCTTCAGCCTGGAACTCTAAAGGCTGTGATTTTTACTAAATATTCCAAGTTTTGAAACTGTGGTAACTCCCACATTTTTCACCCTACAAACACATATCACACATCAAACTGTTCTGCTACTTCTTGTGCCACTCAAAATGCCTAAAATATCTAAGTCATAGAGTTTATAGTTTTTGAGTTACAAACGTTTAACACTAGTGCAAAACTGTTTACAGTACTTTTCTCCTGTGTGTCCTGAACAGATTTTTACGGCCACTATTCCCACAATTTTCACAGCACATATATTTTACATCAAACTGTTCACACATCTTCTCTCTCTCAAAATGTCAATATCTAAGTGATAGCATTTGTAGTTTTTGAGTTAGAGAGGTTTGTTCAACACTTGTGCTTTACAGTCATTTTGCCTTGTTTCTGCTTATTTTTCATTCTGCAAATACAATATTTGATCTGTAATAGTTTCCACAATTTTCACACTACATGCACATATTATACATCAGAATGTTGACATACTTCTTCTCTCTCCCAATATGTAAATATCTAAGTGATGGAATATGTCGTTTTTGAGCTATGATGGGTGGTCAACAGTAGTGCAATAGTATTTGTGTCGTTTGTGTTTTTTTCCTTTTAACTGTAGTCATTTCCACAATTTTAAGAGTAGACATACATATCACATATCAAACTGTTCTGCTACTCCTCCTCTCTCTGACAATGTAAATATCTAAGTGATAGAATGTGTAGTTTTTGAGCTATGGACGTTTGTTTCGATGAGAGGGGGGTGAGGCTAGCGCTAGAAAATTCAGTGAGACAAGGGCAGCAGTCGTAATTCAGCGTCCAGGTGGGAACAGCGGCAGGGAAGAGCAGGGCGGCACTGAGGACGAAGAGCCAGGGCAGCACCTGTCACTGCCAGGTAGAACACTGCACTGGAGTCAGAGAGAGGAGAGAGGACACAAGGCCGTG
Organism: Centroberyx affinis; assembly: GCF_046629955.1. Classification (NCBI taxonomy): domain Eukaryota; kingdom Metazoa; phylum Chordata; class Actinopteri; order Beryciformes; family Berycidae; genus Centroberyx; species Centroberyx affinis. The sequence goes on from NW_027280040.1 coordinate 257,907, forward strand.
TACACACACACAACACAACCAGACACACACGTACAGAGGAAGGAGAGAAAACAGCTGCACACAGAACACACAGGGTCAGAGACACGATAGGTGGGAGCAGCATCAGGGATGGCACCGAGGCCGACGCCGACAACCACTGAACTACACCAGAGTCTGATAAGGGGAGAGAGGAAGGGGAGAAAACCACAGCAAAAGAACACACAGGAGACACATTGGGAGGGAGCAGGACCAAGGCCGGCGCCGACGACCGCCAGGCCGGAGCAACACCTGTCAACTGGCAGGTGGAACAACTGGACCAGAGTCTGGGGAAGGGGAGAGAAGACAGCTACACACAGAACACACGGAGTCAGAGCACGTCGGGTTGGAGCAGCAGCAGGGATGGGACTAAGGCATGCACTGGCGACAATTGCACTGCACCGGAGTCTGAGAAAGGGGGGAGAGAGACAGGTGCACACAAAGACAACAACACACAGAGAGAGAGACAACCAGGTTGGAGCAGCATCAGGGATGGGACTAAGGCCAGCGCCGAGGACATCAGAGCCGGGGCAGTACCCGTTTGCTGACAGCTAGAAGACTGCACAGGAATCTGAGAACACTGCACAGGAATCTGAGAAAGGGTGGAGAAATCCAGCCGTACACACACACACACACACACACACACACACACACACACAGAGCTGTGCAGAAGCAGCACAAAACCCAGACGTATTTGGGCACAGACACGCTCATACAGACAACAGATAGAAAGTGATTAGACACAGTGTAACCAGGAGGCAGTCTTATACAACAGCAAATTTCTATATAAATACTGTCTAGGCTAAGGTAAGAGAACAGACTGTGTCGAGCCCAAGCCAACGGTGCTAAGGTAGGTTGTATGATTGCGAGAATAAATAGGTTTTGAGTCTAGATTTGAAGGTTTCGACAGAATTAGCTTCCCTGACTGTAAGAGGTAGCTGGTTCCAGAGATAGGGAGCTCGGTAGGAGAACGCTCTACTGCCTGCTGATTTTTTCTTGATTCTAGGGACAATAAGGTAGCTAGCATCCTGTGATCGGAGGGCACGAGCGGGAATATAAGGGATGATGAGGTCGGATAAATATGATGGTGCAAGCCCATGTAATGATTTATAAGCTAACAGAAGCACCTTAAAGTCAGATCTGGCTTGAATTGGGAGCCAATGAAGGGAGGTTAGGATTGGAGTAATGTGGTCAAATTTTCTAGTTATGGTTAGTATTCTGGCGGCAGCATTTTGCACGAGTTGTAGTTTTTTAATACTGCAGTTCGGTAGGCCAGAGAGTAAGACATTACAATAATCGAGTCTGGATGAAACAAAAGTGTGT